>NC_133531.1:111009417-111102167 GCF_048544455.1 Silene latifolia
CTTTTATAAGATGGTGATTAATTGCTCTTAAGCTAGAGTAGTTTAATCCTACCTATATGGTCACCAAATTGAAACTCCACAAGAGGGTTTACACACAAGAGTATTAAGTTCAATTCCAAACAAAAGAAGTCAAGATTAATCCTTTAGCAGGCTTAATCCAAGCAACCAAGAACTAACTTGCAAATTCCACTCATAAAGCTATAAACTTTAAACCAAATTCATAAAGATGCAAGCTTACTACAAGGATTCCTAGGCATGTGAAAAACAAGACTAGAAATTGCAATATTTGGATGAATAACATGCAAGGCCTACGGTATGCGATGCATGCTGCGTTCAGTGACGCAGGCTGCGTTTTAGTCCGCCGTCTTCTTCTTTAACTTCTTCAAATGGTATTCGTTTTCTTTAAAAATTTCTCTCCCCCACACTTAAGTTCTCCTTCATTCTTGATAAATTTCCGTTACTCCTTTTTCCATCACAATCTTGGTACGTTTTCCCATGCACAATTACGCCTACTAAACCTCCACAAGAGCGTTAGTAACCTCAAAAGAATTTTTGATGCAAATGATTTCATTGTAATGCGATAAATGACAAGGAATTAAATGACATGAATTTAAATGCTACCTATATGACAGCGGTAAATTCTAAACTACAGAGTGTATTTATAATTGTTGTCGTTTATTTAACGTCGATGGCTCGACTTAATACTTCATTCCCATCAATCTTGATAGATAGGTTCTTCCAAGGTGACATCTTCTACCACTTATGTTTCCATCCCATCATGATAAGCCTTGAGCCTTTGTCCATTTACCTTTATCATCTTCTCCGAGCTTGGGTTTTCGACTTCAACCGCTCCATGAGGGTGGAAATTTCTTACGATGTATGGCCCGAACCATCTTGGACTCAATTTCCCGGCGAACAATTTGAGACGATTTTGAAAAAGACCTTCCTTGAATTCCTTACGACTAATCATTCAGTCATGCCATATTCTTGGCTTTTCTTTATATATGGCGGCGTTATCATAAGAATCAAGACGGATTTCCTCTATTTCTTGGAGTTGTAGCTTCCTATGGAGCCCCGCTTCATCTAAACTTTGGTTGAAAGATTTGATTGCTTAATAAGCTTTGTGCTCTACTTCCACGGGAAGGTGGCATGCCTTGCCATAGATGAGTTGATATGGGGACATGCCAATTAGTGTCTTATAAGCGGTGCGATAAGCCCAAAGAGCATCGTTCAACCATTAGCTATAATCCTTCTTATCGGGGTTCACCGTATTCTCAAGGATTCCTTTGATTTCCCTATTAAATACCTCTCGCTTGCCCATTTGTTTGGGGGTGGTAAGCGGTGGATACCTTGTGATGACCCCATAATTCTTGAGTAACCCTTCCATGATCTGGTTGCAAAAATGGGTGCCATGATCACTTATTAATGCTCTTGGGTACCCGAATCTTGAGAAGATGTGACTTTTTACAAAGCTTGATACGGTCTTTGCATCATCATTCCGGGTTGGAATTACTTCCACCCATTTCTATATATAGTCAACGACTAGCAAGATGTAAATTATGTTGGGATTCACTAATTCCATTACTTAACATATTCATATATGTGACATTTTAATTTAGTCATAAAATTAAAACTAGATCTTATGCATGCAAACTAAATAACAAGAGATGAGAAAATCGTTTTCTCACCATCAAAAATTCGGCCAAATGGGCACAAATGAAGGTCTCCTACCTTCATTTGTTCTTGAGCAAGAAAATACATTAGGATGATCATCCATGACTTCAAATAGAAGCCCTCGAATAAGTAGCACCCAAGACTATCCCAAAATCCCACAAAATAATATGTACTAGATATTTGTAATGTGGTTTACCTTAAAATCGATTACTAATACTCGTATACTAATACTAGTATTATTAGTGATTGATTTTTACAAATTTGATTCATAAAAAATATTATTTATGAAGAACAAGAGAGAGAGTGTTGTGTTTTTCATAAAACATGAGAGAATGAAAAATTGAGAAAAATCTCTCAATTGTTACTCCTAAAACCGGTGGGTAGGGGGGGTTTTAGGC
The DNA here is from genome assembly GCF_048544455.1 of Silene latifolia. NCBI lineage: Eukaryota > Viridiplantae > Streptophyta > Magnoliopsida > Caryophyllales > Caryophyllaceae > Silene > Silene latifolia. Next base: position 111,011,490 of record NC_133531.1, read on the forward strand.
CCTTTTCCTTTTTCCTTTTTGTCTTCACAAGATTAATTAGTGTAAGCCTTTGTCATAGTCAAGTCACTATCAAATGTCATAGACAAATGAATAAGACAAAACTTCTAAAATTGCCCACCAATTTTTTCGGTTATCATGTGTAATATGGAGTCCATTTTATTTTTGTCAATTGTACAATTGTATGTCATGTGACATGTGACATGTTTTATGTCATGTTTTAATTTAAAATGCATATTTAACAAATTAAATATCATTTACAATTTAAATAAATCACATTTAACAAATTGACTAGTAATTCAAAATTACTTTCACATAAAATGGTCATTTAAATACTAGTTAGTATAATTCACAACATCTTGTAATTATAACTAACTTATCATTCTCATCTCACGTGTTTCGCAAACACCGATTAATTTTTGTAATATAACTTCTTAAATTACTAAATAAAATCTTATTTAATCACATTATAATAAGATGTAATTTTCTCTCTTATGATAATAATTTGTTCAATTTTAAGGAATTAATTAATCTGTATCGACATATAATTAATTAACGTTTTTCAATTAAGGGAATTGTCCTTTAGGTGTGACCTCAAGGGATCAACTGATCACCACCGTCGCACGACAGTAATGTCAAACTCTAGCCAGCCAATCATTACCGATATGTGTGGACCAGTTGACTATATATGTAATGTATCATCCCTTTCGTATTCTTGTTATGAGATTTAAATATGTGATCAATATGATCGATAATTGTGATCGCATTATTGTCGGGGACACTTACTCCAACAATCTCCCACTTGTCCTCGACAAGTGTGCGCCACCAATTCTCTTGTGCTATTACTATCTCCCACTCAATGGAGGTGTCTTTCGGGTCGTACTTGCAAGTGATCATATCGAGAGTGGTTTCCTCAATCTGGAGAATAACTGATTTGACCGAAATTATCTACCATAGATACCTTCCGAGCGTGGCCACGCATTTCCAGTTCATTACTCCTCGAGTGGCCCTGAGATATTATTTTAACCCTGACAAGGGGGTGGACAATTCCTATCGCACTATTCCCTTTGACTAGCCACAACCATCATAACCCAAAATATGCCCATTTGACCCCATTTACGAAGGTCGTAGTAACATAAATCAAAGCTAATCAAATCTGTGCCATCTTAGGCGAACAGTCTTTAGTCAAAAGAATCGACTCATTTGAATACTATAGTAGATCTCGCCACGACCAGGCTATATAAATTTGCCAGAACTCTATAAGCGTTCACTGCTCGACAAAGTGTTCCTAACAGTCTGCCTATGTGATGGACTAGTCATCTCACATGACTGTATGGCACTGAACTTGCCATCAATCGCATCACACTCTAGTCACTTCGAGACGTCACCTCATACAAGTGACTATGGGCGAATACTATGTTAATCCGGGTTCACTTTAACGGGGTTCAATATCGTCATACAACCCGTTTGGATGTAACAAAGTATAATAAAAGAGTTTTAAAGTAAAACTCGGACGACAAATGTGATTATCACATATGAATAGTCAATGCCTGATTATTATTTCATATACTATAATCTAATTTGATCTTGTATGTAGTTGTTCATCTTAATCCAATTGAAATGATATGACTCATCATGTTAAGCCTATGAATAGGCATTGTAAGTAGGTCTTAGCAACTCCCTGCTCAACCTTGCTACATATATGTTTTCCTTTCGTAATGTATACATTTGCATTACAAAACTTTCTGAGTACGTATCTAGATCCAATCTAGACATAGGCTTTCTTGCCTTAAAATAGCTCCCACTGTTTTCACAGTGTGCGGGACTCATCCCTCTTGCACATCCCATGATTGCAAGTGTACTCAATTTCCGTTGTAAATATTTCTCATTGTTCTTTATTGCCTAGAACGATTCTAGAAAATCTATTTCTTAAATAACATAGCCACAATGGTATCTTAACCATCCTAATGTGTTCTGATTATGGTTTTGTCGGAAACCATGCGCAATCTCAATTATCAATTGTCATTTGTCTAACACCCTTACACAAAATTGCATTAAAAACACTTTGCTTTACATTCTTAATTCTTCTGCAAGCACTTAAGGGTAATCTTTATGGCTTACTTGGTAACTATTACTTAAATTCGATTTGAAACAATTCATCATACTCAAGGTATATGAAGTGTTATACATCATTTCTTATTTAATTGATTCGGCAGCGGAAGCAAATGGAATTAATTAAATATGTTCAACTCGATTGAACTAGTCATGAATCTTATCAACATAAGACTCCTTATTTGACATTAATATCATATGGATTTATCTACATAAATATAGATATTAAAGATGTACTATATTACTCCAAGTCTTAAATCATTCCCAATGATCAATATGTCATCCATATATTAGACTAATTAAAATTTCCGTAACTCCCACTAAACTCCATGTATAAACACAACTTCTCGACTTATTGAGAAAAGTTTTATAACATGATGAAAACATTGATTCCAACTCATTTATGTCCTACTTAAGACCCTCTCTTAAGTTTCACATTATCTTAGGATTGCAAGAATCTACAAAACTCAAGACATGTATTGAATACATTCCTTCTAATTAAAGAAGTGGGTTTTAGATTTACTTGCTATATGTATATCATCATAATGAAACACAATCCCTAAGAAGATCCAAATAGACTTAAGCATTTTAACTAATGCAAAACCCTTTGCCACCAATCAAGCTTTGATATCTAACAATTCACTTGGAATTTATTTCGGATTTTCATGGCTCTAAGCCTTGTATTGACTTGTGACTTAAACACTCTCATGTAAGTCATATATTCATTACTTTCTAGAAGTAACTTGAATCAAACAATTTCTTTGTAAGTTGCAAACTCTTTACTTTCTAAAAGTAACACGAATTCATCATCTTCAACAAGTGATGAGTTCAACCTAGGATCTAAAAGTAACACGAATTCATCATCTTCAACAAGTGATGAATTCAACCTCCTAGGTTTCGAAGAAACAACGTCATGTAGCCAAGAAAAACAGTTTCTTGCGACATACAATTTTTGACACAATTCTTTTGTGGCTCTTGAATATTTTCTCCCACTCTGTCTTCTAGAAATAAACTTGTATTCTAGAAAGACAGCTTCACGAGCCACAAACTCGTTGTACTCGTGATTATAGTAAGGAAAAATGAGCATTTGTTTCTTGTGAAAACTTACAAGCATGGTACTCTACCATTTCAAATCTCATATGATTCGTTTTTGATTTAGTAGAAAAATAATTTAGAAAAAATGATAAAATTCCCAAAAGGATCAAGTAACTCAAAGTAACTTGATTGAAGTCCAAACCATATCGAATAGCGTTTGATTTCTTTATCCAACCACACATTATCCCATAATGCGTGCTAAGAGAGATTAATTTGTGATACTATATCACATTTTCTTTGGCTTATATCAAAGTCTTCACTTTGATAATCCCATCACGACTAAATCGTGATTCCTGGAACTCTTTGAACTTCTTCAAAGATTTCACTATTTACCTTATTAAGTGAACACATTAGTGTCAACCTAAATTGTTGGTAAAAGAAAATGATCAACCTATTTTGGATCAATGATTTACAACCTCGATCTCCTTTGCAACCAAAAGGCACGAGACATCTTGCTTTGAATACAAGATACGCATATATCATAAGATTAACAATCTAATGGTTCCAAGAGTACTCGATAACACTTTGCGTTCATCATTCCAGAATTTAAGGTTTAATCTTGGGTTACCAATTTGAGTCTTGCATTATCTACATGATATGTCATTCTAGTTTGGTTTAGAATATAATTACCTTGATAATGAGCTAGCCATACATCAAATCATGGTGTATAAAGTCACAAAAGTGAAACCTCTTTTGTATCTTAACAAGTTTATATTCTTATTTAGAGTTTATGCACTTAATAGTCATAATTAAGTACAATTATAAACCCTAAACTAGATTGATTACACAATGACTCTATCTCTCGACATTATTTGATGTTAGTCGTCATATTATAATCATCTTATGTATCGAATACATTGATGAAAACCTCCACTGGTTTCTAATATTGAAGAAATAGTAGTACTAGAAAAATTTATGTTAATCAAATAAACATTTAAAGAAGAATGTCCCATTAGATGTCCCACAACTAACTTGCTGATTCTTCAATAATTTGGGGTAGTTTCCTTTCTGGTGTCCAACAATTAAGACAATGGAAACTTTATCGGTCGGGATTGATAGGTTTAGTATCGTTATTCTCAATAACTTTACTTTTAACATTACCTTGTATCAATTCCATTCTAATTTTACTTCTTTAAACCTCACCCTTTTCTTAACGGTTTAAGAGAATGCTCCCACTCATTTCAATGAGTCTTAGCTAAGAGAAGCAAAATTGAAATTCATGAAGACTGCTTTTCATTCGTTTGTTAATTCTTAAAACTTTCATTGAAGTGGTTGCGGTATTTTGGTCAATTTTGATTTCCAACAAATCTAGTTACCAAAATGATGTAACGTTTCAAAGTACTTAACTCAATTAAGCATATGAGAAATAATTCATTGTAAGTAGATATGTTAGTCAAGAATCAAAAACCCTTTTGATCACTAATAACTTTTATCTATACTCTTCACAAGAGATCCTTACAATGGATAATACGAAGTTTTTAGAAGAAAATTTAAATATTTTCTTTAGTTACGATGTTTTAATGGAGATTTGAATCAAAAATCGAAATGATATCGTATATGAATTGTGGTAAAGAAATAGAACAATATGATAACGGAATATTAACTTGGGCATCGGTAAAGCCGAATACAACCCTCATCAATATAACTCGGTGGATTAACTCTTTAATCGATTCTACTTTTAGAACTCTTGGTCGATAAAATTACATTAATATTTATCTTTAGCCCGAAACACATCCGGCAACCGTCGAGAATACTTTCGTTGAGTTCAACCCAAATTTCGAATAAATGTGTTCATGATCCAAATTTACATCAACTTGGGCATCGGTAAAGCCGAATACAACCCTTATCTTTATAAATTTGGTGGGTAGACATTTATCACCCACTTCCCCTACGTAGCAAGGTTTGTACCCCGGTAAGGCCGAGCGCACTCCCTCACGAAATAGGTTTTCATGGTTTCTAATTTTTGGTAAGGGTAAGTCTCAATTTTTTATTTTAGCGAGAGGTCATGTCAATTTATTATCTATCACGTTTTAAGTGAACTAAAGCGGTGAACTACGATAATTGTAATTGACACGGTCGATTAACTCGATTTAAAATGCATGTTTAGTTATGGCGATTTAGCGATGCATGCAACATATAAATAAAATGCAAAGAATAAAAATAAAATCTTAGTATGGCCTTCCTAAAATAGTAAATCTAATAAACTATTACAAATTCGGAAACCAACTCTTTTGGTCCCTTGAGCTTCGGTCTTGGCACGCATTTCAAGGCAACGCTTTCTTTGATGGATCGCCTTCTCGAATGGCACCGTCTTCAAGGTACTCCCGAATAAATAAATTACAAAATGAATTACATAATTTCCTATTATACATTTGTAATTAAAATAAAATAAATCTATTAAATTATAAAATGGTGATACGAGATCACAATAATTACAACCGAATCGATATTCCCATACATTTCGGGTAATATCAATTAAAACTAAGGCCATACTATGTAAAATTACATAATTCAAAAATTACATAAAATTAAAATATGACAATTATAAATAAAATGCAGCATTATAATATGTATGAACATGCTAGATTTTATGCTAAATCGCCTTTTAAGAGCCAATATCGTATATTAATCGGTTTTTACGGATTTGCTTGATTTAACTTATTAAAAACACAATAATTATATAAATTCATATTTATGTACAAGTTAATTACCCTAACTATCTTAGGAATCAAACTTAGTCTCCACTAACATTTTGACAATAATTAAACTTGTTTTCTTAATATTTTTCATAAATGGACCCAAAAATACAAAATTATGCTATAAACTTCAAATTAAATCATAAAAATTTTAAATAATTTCAAAATTTGAAATTTAAACTCATGAAAATTCTGGAAATATACCATAACACTCATAATGTTCAAAACTTAGGTTAAAAATTTCGAAACTTTATCGAGAAAAACAATGTTACGGTTTATCGGTTTTAACAATTATGACCATAAAAATATGAGAAAAATTATATTCATCAATTTTTCACTTTTAGATCTGAAATATATGATAAAATACAACATGTGACGTTTTTCCTTTAGTCATGAAGTATGTTTTCGCATTATTACTAATTTTAGTCACTATTTATGTGATTTTTCATCAAAAATTCATAAATCATGCATAAAGACTTCATTATAGCCAAATATTTTACACACATCTTGTAAAATTGCATGTGACAACATAATAAATTTCCATGACCATATACGAAATATAACTCATATTAACCTATTTACCCATTTAAATACGATTTTAACTTAAAAAATCCATATTTCGAGCAAAACAACTCATTTTATCATGAACATTTACAGGCCATCATTAGATAATATATGTGAAAACATATCCAAAAACCACTAAAAATTCGAAGTTTAGCTATTTTTCGTCCAAAAATGACATTTTTATCATAAAAATCACATTTTAATGCCAATATTATATAAAATGAACAATAAAATCCATAAATAAACCAATGTCCTAAAAATCACTTAGGACCAGAAACTATTAACATGCAAATTTATTTTAAGGTTTATCTTCATAAATCCAAATTAATTAGTTTTGTATGTTAATCATATAACTCGGAAAAACTATAAACTGATTTGCATGCAAACAACCTAAGGCTCTTGATACCACTTGTTAGAATTCACTAATTCCATTACTTAACATATTCATATATGTGACATTTTAATTTAGTCATAAAATTAAAACTAGATCTTATGCATGCAAACTAAATAACAAGAGATGAGAAAATCGTTTTCTCACCATCAAAAATTCAGCCAAATGGGCAAAAATGAAGGTCTCCTACCTTCATTTGTTCTTGAGCTAGAAAATACATTAGGATGATCATCCATGACTTCAAATAGAAACCCTCCAATAACTAGCGCCCAAGACTATCCCAAAATTCCACAAAATAATATGTACTAGATATTTGTAATGTGGTTTACCTTAAAATCGATTACTAATACTCATATACTACTATTAGTATTATTAGTGATTGATTTGTACAAATTTGATTCATAAAAAATAATTTTTATGAAGAACAAGAGAGAGAGTGTTGTGTTTTTCATAAAACATGAGAGAATGAAAAATTGAGAAAAATCTCTCAATTGTTACTCCTAAAACCGGTGGTTAGGGGAGTTTTAGGCCCTTTTCCTTTTTCCTTTTTGTCTTCACAAGACTAATTAGGGTAAGCCTTTGTCATAGTCAAGTCACTATCAAATATCATAGACAAATGAATAAGACAAATGAATAAGACAAAACTTCCAAAATTGCCCACCAATTTTTTCGGTTATCATGTGTAATATGGAGTCCATTTTATTTTTGTCAATTGTACAATTGTATGTCATGTGACATGTGACATGTGACATGTCTTATGTTATGTTTTAATTTAAAATGCATATTTAACAAATTAAATATCATTTACAATTTAAATAAATCACATTTAACAAATTGACTAGTAATTCAAAATTACTTTCACATAAAATGGTCATTTAAATACTAGTTAGTATAATTCACAACATCTTGTAATTATAACTAACTTATCATTCTCATCTCGCGTGTTTCGCAAACACCGATTAATTTTAGTAATATAACTTCTTAAATTACTAAATAAAATCGTATTTAATCACATTATAATAAGATGTCATTTTCTCTCTTATGATAATAATTTGTTCAATTTTAAGGAATTAATTAATCTGTATCGACATACAATTAATTAACCTTTTTCAATTAAGGGAATCGTCCTTTAGGTGTGACCTCAAGGGATCAACTTATCACCACCGTCGCACGATAGTAATGTCAAACTCTAGCCAGCCAATCATTACCGATATGTGTGGACCAATTGACTATATATGTAATGTATCATCCCTTTCGTATTCTTGTTATGAGATTTAAATATGTGATCAATATGATCGACAATTGTGATCGCATTTTTGTCGGGGACACTTACTCTAACAAATTAAACCACTTGAGTTTGGGAAAGGTCCCATGAAGTCGATTCCCCAAACATCGAATATCTCGCAATATAACATGGGTTTTTGTGGCATTTTGTTTCGCTTTGAGGGGTTCCCACTTGTTAAATGTGATTTATTTAAATGGGTTTTTGACTTGGCCAAAAGAACCCACATTCTAACATTTTCCTTGTCGTTCGTTGTGGGCCAAAATGGCCACCACATGCGTATTCATGGCAAAATCGGAGGATGGATTGTATCTCTTGATCGGGGATACACCTTCTTATCACTTGATCTTGGAAAAACTTCCAAAGATAAAGGTCATCCCATAAGTAGTATTTGGAATTTGCTTTGATCTTACTCCTTTGGCTAGATGATAGAGTGGAAGGGAACTTCTTTGTTACCATGTAGTTTACCATGTTAGCGTATCATGGTTCAATTGTCTTCAAAGCATATAGCGACTCATGGGGCAAGCTCCCATCCACTACACCCATCCTCCTCATTTGTTGTTGTTTAAGATTCAACTGACTAAGGTAGTCGGCTACAACATTAGCCACCTCTTTTTTCTCCTTTACCTCTACATCAAACTCACTTAGGAGAAGAACCCATCTCATTAGTCTTGGCTTCGTATCTTTCTTCCCCACTAATTCAGTGATAGCTTTGTGATCGGTATATATTATCAATTTGATACCCAAGAGGTAAGAACGGAATTTCTCAAGGGCATACACCACCGCTAAGAACTCCTTCTCGGTTGTGGTGTAGTTCTTTTGTGCATCATTGAGTAAAGAAGAGGCATATTGGATCACATAGAGGGTCTTTCCATCTCTTTGCCCAAGAACCGCTCCGATAGCAAAGTCACTTGCATCCGTCATCTCGAAGGGACGGCCCCACCTTGGTGCTTGTAAAATCGGAGCCGAAATAAGCCTTTCCTTTAATAGATCAAATGCCTTCCTACATTCATCATCAAACAAAAACTCCGCATCTTTGTGCAAGAGCTTGCATAGGGGTTAGCAATTTTTGAAAAATCGTTTATAAACCTCCTATAGAAGCCGACATGTCCCAAAAACGACCTAATGTCTCGAGTATTAGTTGGATATGGAAAACTTTTAATCACATCCAACTTTGCCATATCAACTTCAATCCCTCTTTTCGACACTACGTGTCCTAGCACGATGCCTTTACTCACCATCAAATGACATTTTTTGGAATTTAATATAAAGTGAGAGTCAATGCACCGTAGGACCATAGTTAGGTGGTTTAGACATGATTCAAAGGAGTCTCCATGGACGGTGAAATCATTCATGAAAACTTCTAAAATGCACTCCACAAGGTCGGAGAAGATGCTCATCATGCACCGTTAAAAAGTTCCCGGTGCATTGCACAAGCCGAAAGGCATTCGACGGTATGCAAAGGTACCAAAAGGGCAAGTGAAATTTGTTTTGGATTGATCCTCCGGTTGAATGGGGATTTGAAAATATCCGGAGTAGCCGTCCAAAAAACAATAATATTCATTTCCGCCCAACCGTTCTGGCATTTGGTCTAGAAAAGGTAAGGTTAAATGATCTTTTAAAGTGATCGCATTAAGGCGGAGATAGTCAATACACACCCGTCATCCCGTTTGTAAGCGGGTGGGGATCAATGCCCCATGGGTATTCTTGTCTACCGTCACCCCACCCTTTTTCGGTACAACTTGAGTTGGACTTACCCAATGGGAACCACTAATGGGGTAAATGATTCCCATTTTAAGTAGCTTTATGAGCTTCTCTTTCACCACTTCCATCATGGGAGGGATGAGTGGTCGTTGAGGTTGTCTCATGGGTTTTGCTCCTCCTTCCAACCGAATATTATGCATACATGTACTCGGACTTATCCCCTTGATATCGGCAATGCTCCACCTGAAAGCTTTTATATGGTCTTTTAACATGGCTACCAACCTCTCCTCTTGCTCCCTCTTGAGTTGATTTAAGATAATCAATGGGAGGGTATTATTTTCCCCCAAAAATACATACTTAAGATGGGTGGGAAGAGATTTTAGTTCATAGTTGGGTGGTTTGATAGTAGAGGGTAGTGGTCGCTCAAGATTGGCTTCTAGGGGAAGGAACGGGTTTGGGAGCTTATGTTCTTGAAAAGCTACAACTTCAGCTGACACCCGAGGCACACGCAGGATGCGTCCAGTGCCGCAGGCTGTGCCCCAACACGCAGGCTGCATTGTCAGACACAGACTGCGTTCTGGGCTACCTCGTTCATATTGAACTCCTTCTTTTGGAGCTTCCTCCTTATCTTCAAGGCTTTTTTCCTTGTCCAAATCCTTGGAATATTCCTGCACATCATGAGACAACACTACACGCAAACCCTCTTGTTCCAAATCGTTAGTGAGGGCAACCTCGAGAGGGTCCCTTTGACACAAATTATAAATTTGGTTTACAATTGACTAAATTATATTAAAGAAGTAGCATGAATGTGAGTCTCTAGGTTGTCTCATGGTATCATAGATGTTATATGTGAGTTTCTTTCCGTCAAATTCCGTAGCTAAGTTTTCGTTAGACACGTCAATCTTTGTTTTAGAGGTCTTCATAAAGGGGCGTCTTAAAAGGATTGGGGTGGCCCTTGAATCGACTTCCATGTCAAGGACATAGAAGTCGGCCAGAAAAGTGAGATGATCGACCTCTACTAACACATCCTCCACCATCCCCTTAGGGTAAATGTTTGAGCGATCCGCAAGTTGGATCACTACATCGGTCTTGTTCAAAGGTGGAAGTCCGAAGGTCTCATAAAGAGTGTAGGGCATGACATTAATTGACGCACCTAGGTCTAACATTGCATGGGTGAAGCTCTTGTCCCCAATGGAGCATGATATAGTGAACATCCCCGGATCGCCACACTTCTTAGGAAGTGACTTTTTGAAAATGGCGGAGACGTGTTCTGATGTGACTCATAATTGCGCACATTTAGTCCCCTAATTGAACCTATTTTGTATACTATTAAATCATTTCATGGCCATTTTATCCGTCAATTTCTTCCTATTTTGCTTTCCTAGTGCATTTCATATGTTTTGTAGGAAAGAAGATAAATGAGGCGGAATTCCCGTCTCCCGTGCATATTTGGAAGCTTTTTGATGATCTTGGATGGACTAGTATGAAGAGGAGGCAAGAATGATGACCAAGGATGTAGGAATAAAGAGTATATAAAAGGATCATAGGGTTAAAAGTAAGGATGACGAGAAGGAAGATATTACAAGAATAAATTGCTCGAAACGAAACCAAGAGTTGCTCCTTTGGCTCTGAAAGTATGCTAGATAAAACGGCGTCGAAAAATCAAGTGATCTAGGCTTTTGAATCACTCCAATAGGAGTCCGGATGAGAAAATGACGTCCGTTTTACAATCCGAGCTCAAATAGAGAAACTGTCCGCTAGGACGAGCGTCCCGAGACCCAATCCGCTCGTCTCCTGCAGGACGAGCATCGCCCCTTCAAGAGGCTCGGATTGTTTGGCAGACAAGAATGAAGAAGAACACTGCCTTAAGATCCGAGCGTCCCGTGCTTGATCCGCTCGTCTCCCCCTGCTGCAGTCCGAGCGTCCCGACCCCCAATCCTCTCGGATTCTTCTCCATTGCAGACCCTCCCTCAACCAAGCCGCTCGGGACTAGCATATTCTATGAAGTCCACCAAAACGGAGATGCTCATCTCCTTGGAAAGGAGCACTTCCTCAACTCAACAATTAGCATTGTTATTTACTAATCTACCCTTGCTTAACCTAATGATGTACCACTATATATACTCCATTTGTAATAATCAAACGATCAAGCTTTCTTAGATTAAATCAACTTTCCTTAGATTAAATTAGAAGTAGATTAGAATAGATTATCCTTTAATCTTTCCACAAAATTACACATTAATCTTTCCTTAATTATTGTTCAAGTTTATTATTGAGTAATTCAAGTTTATTATTGGGTAATTAGAAGATCATTTGGGTTTATTGGGAGATTGACAACCTTCCATCAATCATCAAGTACTTCTATTATTCTTTGCATTATTATTTTGGAATCTCCATAGGTATAATTCTCTTAATCCTTGTTTTAATTATTGTTAATCTTTCTTACTTGTTCATCATGTTTTACCTTGTTAATATGATTGACAACCTTGTTAGCATGTTAAACTTGATAATGAGTGAGTAGTCTCTTAGTTAGGATTAATGGGTAATTAGGGGAAACCAACATGGGGATTGATTCATGCTTAATCTAAAATGTTCACATAATTAATTTCCTTGCTTGTTGTGATGTCAACCTATGCACATGTTATGTTTGATGAAATGCTAAGCCTATGAATCGTTGCATTTTTACCCATCACTTACCTTTTCAATGAGACTTGTAAGACATAAACCAACTCGAGTCTCATTAGACCATGCATATAGTGGAATAGGAAGGACTAAGTCGACTTGTAGGTGTTGTACAATCTAATCGATTCGGCTCTGGGACCCAAACCTTCTTAGGGATTGTAAGATATACACTAACTCGATCACATCACAACAATAATTGCTCTCTTATAATTGAGAACATGTTTGTATGATCAACTCCCATGATTTCCTTATGAACCCATGATATCCTAGCATTTTTAGTCATTTATTTACATCCTTCCTTTAATTGCTTGTTTTACTCCATTGCTTTTATTAGACTAGAATCTTCAACCCATTACAATTGTGACAACCCCTAGCACAATCATAATTAGATTGAACAATTTGTGTACCCATCGTCCCGTGGATCGACCTCGACTTAACCACTAACTAGTTGTTTTTTTGAGAATATAAATGTGTTTGATTGAGAGCCCCAACGACACTCTCGTCAAAATGGCGCCGTTGCCGGGGACGATGTTGTGTATTTGAATTATTCTTTTGTCTAGTTATAGTTGTGCTTCTTTTCTTGAGTTTTATTGTACTTGTTTTATTTCATTTGATCAACATTTCTACATTCACCTTTTGGCAATATGAAAATGAGTCTTTTGATAAGTATATTACAAGATTTGAAGATTATATGGCTCATGCTTGGCATCATGGTTTTACTCTTTCAAATTATGAAGCATGTTGTGTTGTTTATAATGGCATGAACCTTGAAACCCGCAACTTGGCATTTCACTTGAGTGGTGGTAGGATATGTGAGATGAGTTGTGAGGAATTTTGAGAATTTGTTGAGTTCATGACCACCCATTGTCTTAAGCAAACTATACATGACATATTTGAGAGTGCCAAGGAGAGTATAGCAGCGATAAAAACCACATTTCAAAAATTCATTGAGGGAAACTATGATGAAAATGACATTTGTTAGAATGAGAAATATTCCTATGACCTTGAGCCAACCTACTATGCCCACAAATTTGCCACTCCTTGGGAAGATGAAGTGCTAGATGAAGAGAGTGATGATGAGGTGGAGTACATTCTTGATTGTGAAACCAATGCTTGGGTGCCATCACCTTACTCTTCTTGTGTACCAATGAACCCAACTTCCATGGAATTTGATGTTAATGGGCAAAGTGAGAGTGAGATGGATGTGAGCTTGAGTGAAAACTCGCCCTTTGAGGATGACATATTAGAGGGAGACAATTGTGTTGAACTTGGTGAGCCTTATTATGACAACCCCTTTGATAATGGTCCTTGTTGGGATGAGGAATATGAGGACATTTGGGAACCCCAAATAGACACCCTTAAAATCACCTTAGATGATAATGAGCGTACTTACATTAAAAGTGGTGATTTTAACTATTTGGAGGATAAGTTGAGTGAATTGCCAACCAACTACCCATTTCATGTTCCTACCATCTATCACATCTCTTATGATTTTTGTCATAGCATTCTTGACATGCTTGTTCGGTCTTTTACTTGGGCATTATTTCATTGCATAATCTTGTGTTGTTATCCATGCTTATTTATATCTCACTCCCAAGAATTTGACCGACTTCTAAGTGCTTTGAGTGCTAGTGATAATTTCCTATGAAATTGTTCATTGATAATCTTTGGTTTAATGGAGTTCCTCAATAATCATTAATTTGTATATATGCATTTAGTGTAATTTTGCATTCATTCATTCATTTAATAAATTGCATGAGAGATTAAAGGGAGGGATTTCATATTTTAATTGAGCTTTTTGAAGGAAATTAATGAAATTGAGAAGATGGAAAATGTAAAGAAATGAAGAAAATGGAGAATTTAGGCTTGTGAGCAACTTTGTTATCATTAAAAAGGTGTTGGGTCGAAATTTCTCGAAATATGCGCATCCCGAGTCCAATCCGCGCAGATTGAAAGACAAGAAAAAAAAGAAAAGCTTCCTGCCTGAGAATCCGAGCGGATTCTAAAGAAACCGAGCGTCCCTAGAAGGAATCCGCTCGAGCCGAGCTTGATCCGCGCGTCCTGGTACGGGTTGGCAAATTCAGGATGCACTGTGTGAGAATCCGAGCGTCCCGTGTTGAATCCGAGCGTCCGTGCATCAACTCGAGCGGATCAGACTTGATCCGAGCGGATTAATGCTAAAATCTCACCTTTTCTCATTTGGCTCATGACATGGCTATGTATGCATCCTATCTACCATCTTCATCTCCTACAAGGATTGTAAGAACCCTTTCTTTCTTTATCTCTCAAAGTATACTTGCATTTATGTAGTTACCTCATGATTAAACCCTTTTCTTCCTACATTAGCAATAGTGTTTAAAATCGGTTTGGGGAGATTAAACCATGAAGCGGCATACATATATCTTATAGTTTAGGCTTGCATTTGTATTATATTGCATTTAAATTAGTTAGTTCATATAGTATAGTTTGCATTGTAATATATTTCATATGATTCATGTAGTTAGTTGCATATAGACTAGAATTCATACATAGTCACCAATAACCAAACCTATTCCTTTCTACACTAGAAATAGTGCTTAAATCAGTTTGGGAGGTTTGATCATAGGTGACCTAAGCATGCATCAATTAGTATAGTTTAAATTGCATTCATTTGTTATATATGTCATATAGAATTGCATTTAGTTAGAACATGCATTCATTCATTTACATCATTGCATTTGTACTTCATTTCCATAAAATCAAAAAAATCCAAAAATATGTTTTTCTTTTTCATTCCTACTCCTACATGTACATTGAGGACAATGTCCAAAATAAAGTGGGGGATGGGAATTTATATTCCAAAATGCATAAAAATTGAAAAATTTTGAAAAATACAAAAACATGTATTTTTGTTTCATAAACATAAAAACCATAAAAATTTAAAAAATTGAAAACCCCAAAAACATGTTCATTTTCTTTGTAGTGTAGTCTTGTATATATTGTTTGTATATATTGTGTTTGTTTATCCTTTTTCACATTGATCGACTATGCCAAATCCGAGACATGAGGATATTGAAGACCGCATGGTATGATCTTTCCAATCTCTTTTTTCCCCTTTATGTTAATGACTATGTGGCTTTATTTTGATTGATGTGGTATAAACAATGTGATTATAATATTGCATTTAGATTATTTGGCATATTAGTTGGTAAAATCATATGCATTAGGTTGTATAAATGTTATTTGCATCATGGCATATAGTTGCATTTAGAAAAAAATTTGTGAAACCGTCGATTTGGGAAACTTGACAAGTGTATATAGGCCATTGTAGATACTTTTTCTTATTGAGACTTTGCTTGTTAGAATACTTGTAAAACACCCTAGGATGTGTCATACTAGTATCCTTTGACCCATGGATTAAGGCCTAGTCAAGAGTACCTTGTGGTATTGATAACTCCTTAGCTACCGTTTATTCTAAGGTGACCCTTGAAGCCATGCAACCATCATCCATGTTCTACCACATTTTGTCAACAAAAGGGAATGGGCACAAAAATTGTTCAAAAATTTGAGTTCAAGAAATGAAATGAAAAGTAAAAAAAAGTTTGCAATTGAATCAAATGAAAAGAGGAGCAAAAATAGACTCCTATGCTTCAAATATAAGCACCCTCCCTACAAATGGGGTGACTTTGAAAATGTTCAAAAGAAATGCAAAGAAAAGTTGAAAGTTGTCAAGTATTGAAATGTCAAACATCAAAAGAAATGGCAAAAAGAAAGTGTTCTCAAATGTTAAATGTCAGAAATTGGGGGGAATAACAACAACAAAAGCAAACTCCCATATGAAACTCAAATACAAATGATCCCTTTATCCATCAAATCCACTTTTGTGCATGGTAGAGAGGGGACGACCCTTCTTCTTGTCTAGGCAAGAAGGGGAATTCCGCGATCCTCCAGTGTTTCTAACACCATAGGGAGTCAACTCTTGACGAAAGCATTTAACGATTGAGGACAAAGATACCTTAGCTTGACACAACTTGGAGGTGATTTATTGGTATCCTTCTAGGCTTAGTAGTTTGAAGAAACCATATCTATGATGGAATGTGTACCCTTAGATTGTTTCCGTTATAGATAATTTCCGCCACTTAGATGAGGAAAGTGGCTATTCGTTTTTGTAGATGCATCCATTACTTGTTTTGTGTGCTTTAATGGTTGGATGTATCGCCATTTTGGCAAGCCCCGCCTTGCCTTGCAAAAAGGCATCTTACCTCACAGTTGTCTTATTGTGAGTTGAAGGGGCGGAGTGAGACCCGCTAATTATCTCACATCAGTTATATTATTATGATAGTTTAAATAAAGGTCTAGTTTTAGTCACCTCTTTACTCGGGACGAGTAAATGTTCGGTTTGGGGATATTTGATGTGACTCATAATTGCGCACATTTAGTCACCTAATTAAACCTATTTTGCATACTATTATATCATTTCATGGCCATTTTATCCGTCAATTCCTTCCTATTTTGCTTTCCTAGTGCATTTCATATGTTTTGTAGGAAATAAGATAAATGAGGCGGAATTCCCGTCTCCCGTGCATATTTGGAAGCTTTTTGATGATCTTGGATGGACTAGTATGAAGAGGAGGTAAGAATGATGACCAAGGATGTAGCAATAAAGAGTATATAGAAGGATCATAGGGGTAAAAGTAAGGATGACGAGAAGGAAGGCATTACAAGAAGAAATTGTTCGAAACCAAACTGAGAGTTCCTCCTTTGGCTCTGAAAGTATGCTAGATGAAACGCCGTTGAAAAATCAAGTGATCTAGGCTTTTGAATCACTCCAATAGGAGTCCGTATGAGAAAATGACGTCTGTTTTACAATCCGAGCTCAAATAGAGAAACTGTCCGCTAGGACGAGCATCCCGAGACCCAATCCGCTCGTCTCCTACAGGACGAGCGTCTCCCCTTCAAGATGCTCGGATTGTTTGGCAGACAAGAATGAAGAAGAACACTGCCTTAAGATCCGAGCGTCCCGTGCTTGATCCGCTCGTCTCCCCCTGCTGCAGTCCGAGCGTCCCGACCCCCAATCCTCTCGGATTCTTCTCCAGTGCAGACCCTCCCTCAGCCAAGCCGCTCGGGACGAGCATATTCTATGAAGTCCACCAAAACAGAGATGCTCATCTCCTTGGAGAGGAGCACTTCCTCAACTCAACAATTAGCATTGTTATTTACTAATCTACCCTTGCTTAACCTAATGATGTACCACTATATATACTCCATTTGTAATAATCAAAAGATCAAGCTTTCTTAGATTAAATCAACTTTCCTTAGATTAAATTAGAAGTAGATTAGAATAGATTATCCTTTAATCTTTCCACAAAATTACACATTAATCTTTCCTTAATTATTGTTCAAGTTTATTATTGAGTAATTCAAGTTTATTATTGGGTAATTAGAAGATCATTTGGGTTTATTGGGAGATTGACAACCTTCCATCAATCATCAAGTACTTCTATTATTCTTTGCATTATTATTTTGCAATCTCCATAGGTATAATTCTCTTAATCCTTGTTTTAATTATTGTTAATCTTTCTTACTTGTTCATCATGTTTTGCCTTGTTAATATGATTGACAACCTTGTTAGCATGTTAAACTTGATAATGAGTGAGTAGTCTCTTAGTTAGGATTAATGGGTAATTAGGGGAAACCAACATGGGGATTGATTCATGCTTAATCTAATATGTTCACATAATTAATTTGCTTGCTTGTTGTGATGTCAACCTATGCACATGTTATGTTTGATGAAATGCTAAGCCTATGAATCGTTGCATTTTTACCCATCACTCACCTTTTCAATGAGACTTGTAAGACATAAACCAACTCGAGTCTCATTAGACCATGCATATAGTTGAATAGGAAGGACTAAGTCGACTTGTAGGTGTTGTAAAATCTAATCGATTCGGCTCCGGGACCCAAACCTTCTTAGGGATTGTAAGATATACACTAACTTGATCACATCACAACAATAATTGCTCGCCTATAATTGAGAACATGTTTGTATGATCAACTCCCATGAGTTCCTTATGAACCCATGATATCCTAGCATTTTTAGTCATTTGTTTACATCCTTCCTTTAATTGCTTATTTTACTCCATTG
Source organism: Silene latifolia (assembly GCF_048544455.1). Lineage (NCBI taxonomy): Eukaryota > Viridiplantae > Streptophyta > Magnoliopsida > Caryophyllales > Caryophyllaceae > Silene > Silene latifolia. The sequence continues at coordinate 111,030,137 of NC_133531.1, forward strand.
CTTTCATTAGACTAGAATCTTCAACCCATTACAATTGTGACAACCCCTAGCACAACCATAATTAGATTGAACAATTTGTGTATCCACCGTCCCATAGATCGACCTCGACTTAACCACTAACTAGTTGTTTTGTTGATAATATAAATGTGTTTGATTGAGAGCCACAACGACATTCTCGTCATGTTCACTTACCCTTACTTTTTGAGTTCATTTCTTTGTGTTCCTCCCAGGTATACAAAGTTCCTTAACTAATTTTGCATACCTCAGAACACTTTTCAAAAGATTGATTAGAAGAATATTCACTTCACACTTTCTTAAGGTTTCGTACAGATCATTATCTCTTTCAAACCTCTTAGAATGTGTGAGAGCGTGAGGGAAAGGTACCTCAATGATATGTTCTCTAATGATCTCATCGACATGATTCTTTGAGGTGTTGTTTTCTTCCTCTCCTTTGTCCATATTCAATGGACTCTTCATTTCTTCCCCACTAGCTTTGAATGATGACCCTTTTTCTTGCTCAACTATAAGCTCTTCTTCTTCTTCTTCTTCTTCTTCTTCTTCTTCTTCTTCTTCTTCTTCTTCTTCTTCTTCTTCTTCTTCAACTTCTTCTTCAATGTCAATGACCCTCTCCTTTGACTTTGCCTTTCTATTCTTCTTTGGAGGGGATTCTAAGGTTCTCCCTTTCCTAAAAGTCATGGCACTCTCATTCTCCCTAGGTGGAGGAATGGTTGTGTGGACATGGGCTCACCTGCTTTTTGAAATGGTTGAAGAAAACCGGGTTTGAAAATCGTCATTACGACGGCCAAAAAAGGCGTGCTTTTTGCAATGGTTATAGAAAACCGGGTTTGAAAATCGTCATTACGACGGCCTAAAAAGGCGTACAACGGTCAGCGAAAGACCGAGGTTTGAAATGGCCATTATAACGGCGCAAAAGGGCATTTTGAAAACTTTTGAAATGACACGAAAGGATGTATGATTACATAACACATAAGCACTCGTAGTTCATTATATTATGCATAATGCTGACACGGGTTTTGGCTTAAAAAGGTGGGTTACACACCAAGCGATCAAACCCCGATTTTCTAGAGGGATACCAATCCAAACAAAATGTGTAAGGAGGGTGTCGTAGCCTCGTTCACGAAGGAAATGAAAGCTCTTTGACGAAATATAAATGTGTAACGTCAACGGTATGCTTGACTCAAGCGGGATTCGAAACACGGGGATGAGAAAAACTCACGCTGATGAGATGAGCCAATTGGTCGATAGAGGTTAGGTTATGGGCACAGACAAGGAACCTGACTTATGACCGTAATATCAATTAATGCATTTCAATCAAGACCCCGTTCGAGTCTCACCATCTAGGATCACAAAGACACAAGTGGCCTAGTTTTCCCCAGCGAAGTCGCCAATCTATGGACATGGGCCCACCTGCGACGCCCGGCCGATCTGCGGGCGCGGCAGCAGTCTTTTGAAAACCAAGCTCAGCTGCGTAAGAATGCTTTCGACCGGATTGTTTTAGATCGGTCGGTTTCGTCTCGGCAAGGGTCTCGAAATGATGCAAAGGATGTTCGGAGTCGCCACCAAGCATTTGTGGGATGCTTGGAACCCATTCGAATCCACTTTATACCTAGGTCAACCAAGGTAAAAAGCGGTGTTTGACATAGGTACTAAAGATAAGGATTCGTCCTCTTTAGCATCCTATCTCTAGAATGACTCTCATTCGCCCTGGATAAGCTCGTCCACTATCCAAAGTTTCTGAGTAAGAAGTGAAGGTACATATTGGGAAGCCCTTTAATCAGACACCCAATCCCGCCCACGGTAGCGGCCTCTACTTATTGATCTTGGTTGGTTAAATCCAAAAGTTGATAAAACGGGTAAATGCATGAATGTGCATCCACAAGTTTAAACCTAACATGTGAGCTTTCTATGTCGGTTGTTTATCCAAATATCAAGTAATTAATGTCAAGTTGGATTTAAAGTTGATTTGCATGCAAGACGGAAATTAAACATCCATTTACCGAGTTAGGTTTATGGTGCATAACGTGATTCATTTGTCTTAAAAAGACGTTTTACAAATATGAAGTAAAAAAGGGCAGGCTTGTCATCTGATCCGTCTTGTATTCGGGTTAACTGAAGACGGAATCATCCTAGACAAGTGCTGGAAAGGAAGTAGGACCTGCATCAGGCAGCCTATTGAGGCGCGAGCCGTCAGGCGATCCAAGGGGACTTGTCCTGGTTTGAAAACTGGAAAACAGTTGGCCTATTTAGGCACGAGGCAGCTGACTATCCAAAGGGGCGTCTTCTAACTGTTGAAAACGTTTGTAAAACGGTTTGTAAGGGGGTGTTTAAACCCGTCTTTGATGAAAAGGTCGTTTAGACCGCTTTTGTGTTAATGTGAGGAACGGGACTTGAATAGTCATCATTATATTGACGATATTCAATCACGGGTTCGGTTTTGTTACCTTGACATGAATAGTTTTGAAAAATGATTATGAACTAATTGTATTAAGTCATTGTTTTGTAATTAGTCAATGTTTATCATCGTACTCGGGTTTTAAACCGACATGGTATGTAGAACCAAGGATTACTTGAGCATGTATGACTAATATGTTGGTTTTTTGAAATATAAAGAAATGAATAAAAAGTTTTAAAATGCCTTTTAAAATATAATTAACCAAATATTATCACCGAAACACGGATTAAACCGTCATGGTATAAGGAACCTAGGGTGAAAATGTTTTATGGCTAAAAATTTTATCATAAAAATGATTTGGAATGGTAAAAACCGGTTTAAAATGGAATGAAAAATGGAGAGAATGAACTCAAACACGTTTGAGTTATGACCTGGACACCTCATTGAGGCACGAGGTATGATGATAAATGCATATTTTATACATTTTAACCCCTTATATTAGTTTGATTTTATATATCATTTAGCACTTATCAAAGTGTTTTTAAGCTAATATTGTGTTTCTAGTGCAATTGTGTGTTCAAGTGTGTTTTGTAGGAAAATGAGCTAAATGAGCTAAAGTACTATCAAATGTGCTAACACTAGAAGCAAGGCTAAGTATGAGAGCAAGATTGGACTAAGTGTTGGAAGTGCATGGATTTTGCATGAAAGAAGTGTTGGATCAAAATGAAAATGCAAGCAAAGTCAATATGCAAGTCAAGCCCAAATTCAAAGTCCAAATTATGGTGGAAAATATTGGATGCTAAGAAAAGTTTTGGATGCTAATATCACATTTAACCATGTGATTAAAGAGGCATTAAGAATTTGCATGGGATTCCTTTTGGCAATTACTCAAGAATTAAAGGAAAATTAAGAGTGTGTTTAGGATGACATTTTGGGATTCTTCTACAAAGTTTACTCCCTTATTTCCTATATAAGAGATGCTAATCTCACACACTATACCACCATCTTTCTACACAATTTCTCATAATTCTCTCTAAGTTTAGTAGTTAGTTTAGTTTAGTTATTAGTTTAGTTTAGTTTAGATTTAATTTATGTTAATTACATTTCCTATTTACATTTCAAGTTATAAAACAATTTACATTTACAAGTTATTTATATTACAAGTATTGTTCTTCCATTTCCATTTCCATTTCCAATTGCAAGGTCATTTCTAATTCATATTTTCATTATGTTTTCATTTATCATTAGTTTAATTTACATTTCCACCATGTTAGAGTAGTTGCATTTGTCTAAGGAGTAAGGGAAACCATGCATGACTAAGTAAATTGTAAATGTTAAAATGAGGCTAAGTTAAATTGATCGATTGTTTCTATCACATGTTTGCATCATCACGTTTAATCTATGTTTAAAGGCCTTATTCATTGATTAAGTTTGTTCATTCGTTCTAAAAGTCGAGAGGCACGGAATTGAATTAGACAAAGCATGTATAGTAGGACGACCTAGTCATGGACGAGAGTTTCTCAAGGACCCGGTCTATGGTTGACACTAATATCGTAAGGTGGGTGTCTTTAAGCCTAAAAATTTATCGTAAAATCAACTTCCTAACTTGACATGAGCATTTACATAATTAACATGTGTGACCCGACCTCCCTAGACATTTTCTTTATTATTGTTTTATCATCACATTAAACCAAACCAATCAATAAATCGATAATCCACCAAGGTAAAATTCAATCCATAACAATTAATTAACAATTCCCGTCTCCTTTGGGTTCGACCCCTAAGTACTACATTCATTTGTTGTCTAGGGTATAAATATTATCTTTGCATAGGTGTGCGATAGCCTATCAAATTTTGGCGCCGTTGCCGGGGAGACGGTTTTGTTTGGTAATTAGTTGTTGAATTTTATCTTATTTTATTTGTCTCGAGGAACACTTGTTCCTTGGGATCTTTCTCACGGTTTTCTTGTAGTTTTAGTGCCTTTTTCAGGTGGTGAAACTATCTCAAAGGGATCCTCATATTCGTGCAATGGGTGTATTTCCTTTCTTGCAACAACAAAATCAACCTTTCCATGACTATTTGTCCCAATTTGACGAATACGTTAATCATATTGCTTCTCTTGGATTCATTTACAATGAATATGAATTGGGTCAGGTTGTACTTGAAGGAATGGATTCCGAGTCGCGTGATTTGGCTCTTTACATGAGTTGTGAGAGTCTTTACTACAAGAGTGCGGAGGAGCTTTGGGTATTCCTAAGGTTCATGACAATGTCGGGAAGTAGCTCACCAAGAAAATTTAAGACGTGTCGTAGAAGAGTTCACAATGCTTACTCATGTTTATTGGGAGCAACAAGCTTCTAAAGTCCGTTCCTTAAAAAAACTCGGAGACATGCTCACAGAAATGCGAGAAGAAAATGAGCGATGTATCGAAACTTCTACTCTTCCACCTTCCCAATGTGAGTCTTTTGCCCCTAATAACTTAGATTTATTGGAAGACGATGATGATGGTCCGAATGTTTCTTTTGAAATTCCCCTTAACATCACTCCAATTGACCATTTAGAGACTCATGTTAATGACATTGACCTTGTAGTAGATGACACCCATGACATGGATGTTGTTGGGCCCGATTTTAATGACACAGATAAGGTTACACCCGAACCTTTGGAAACCCTTGAAATTCCTTTCACGGAGGATATAGTCGACCCAATTGTGGTTGATGCGGGACTTCGTGATGAGCCTATCAAGAATATGTGGGAAGAACCAATCATTTCCAAAGAGACTCGCCCCCTTGATTTTTCATGTCACCAATTTAAGACCATTTATGATGATATGTTATGCACTAACAATTTGTTTCATGGTCTTAAGCATGATGCTCCATCTCTTGCTGACGAGTGGAGTGATACGGTGGTTCTCTTTGAAATCTCGGATGCGCATTTTGATAAGATTTATCCTACTTTATATTTGATCTTTCAAGCTAATATCTTATCAATTGCGTATATATGCTTTTGTATTGCCCATGCACAGGTATACGATTTACTTCTAAGGGCATTGACGTGCTTTTTAGAGGACGATGGAGGATCCATTAGACAGAAAATAGTTTGTTTTTGTTTTATTTCAAATTTTACGCAATTTCATGTTTTATTAAAATTAGGAATAAATTTTAGACTAATTAGCTATTTTGAGTTGTGATTTGTAGGTGTTGGAAGAGGAGAAGAGGCCTTTTGAAGAATAGCATACTACCCCATGTTGTAACCCCGTTCGGGGTCGTAACGTTTCCGTTTTCAAGCAAAAAAAAAAAAAAAAAAAAAAAAAAAAAAAAAAAAAAAAAAAAAAGTCAACGGTCAACCCCGATCGGGGTTTACCACCCCGATCGGGGTCGTGACTTTCTTCCTTTTTGCGCGTTTTAATAAAATACGGGATATGCTAATATTTTCCATATGCTTCAAAAGCAAAGGACGATACTCCTTCTCTATATTTTTTTTTCTTCATTTTTCAATCAAATCACCTCCGAAAACCTCTTTTAGCATCAAGGACCTCGTACCCACCGGATTTTTGACCCATTTTTTTTGATGAGATGCTAAGTGGAGGAATCCCCCAATGTTTATGCTAGCTTGGGGGAGGCTCGTTAGTCTAGTAAGTTTTCTTTGTTTTGTATTTTAATTTAATTTCTCGCAACCCATTAGACATGACCTCTAATCCTTCTTGTTTTGTGCTTTGAGCCATTTTTATGGTTTCATTGGGTAGTTTAATTGTGGCACATTGAGGACAATGTTATGTTTAGCTTGGGGGGGGGGTTGCATTTGCACATTAGTTAGTTTGAATTTAGTTAGTATAGATTTAGTGAGAATTTTTGAAAAATTTGTGTGAATTTTTGCTTCTAATTCTTTGCTTGTCCTACTTATGCCCTCTTGTTTGTCCCATTTTTGGCTTGATAGCTCTTGATTCGCTACTTTTGACGGGATATAGCATGCATGGGGATGTCTTGACATAGTGAGTGGAAGATGGATTTTGGACCAAGTAAGCTTGATCTTGACTTTTGGCAAGCCACAAAATGGTAAGGTAGAGCCTTCTTTAGACCAATGCATCCATATCCGGTCTCTCTTAGGTGAGTGTAGGTCTCCTTATGTTGTGTGTTATATCAAAACGCACAAGTATGGTCTTTATTTCATCTCTTGTTAAGCATGCATTCATTTGTTAAAGCATTTTGGAGCCATTCACATGATAAATTTAGCCTTTTTGACCTCTTCACAAAATTTATCCCTAGCTACATCATTGAAATTGCCTACCCTTGTTGAGCTAGTAGCTTTGTTTGTCCTTGTTTGGGTGTTCAATTGGGATTTGTTTCAAAGTTTGGACAATAATGTGAGCTTGGTCTTAATGCTCAAGAAAGAAAAGAAGAAAAAGTGATGATGAATTGAAATGAAAAAAATCAAGAAAGAAAAAAAAAGTTGAGAAAAAGAAATGAAAAAAAAAAGCATGAAAGAAAATGAAAAAGAAGAAGTATGAATTGAAAAAAGAAAAAAGAGAAGAAGAAGTTGATGTGAGAAATTCTCATACATTATTCATATATTTTGGAGAGTTTACTTATGATTAAATTGCAAATTGGGTTGTAATTGGAATTGAGCACCTTTACATTTTGGTAGTTACTAGCTTGACTTAGCTCCACATTACCATAACTCATTTGTTCCCCTTTCTTGCCCATGTTTATTTACCTTCTTCTTACCCTTGGCTTCTTTACATGCTTGCATTTGATTGTTTTGTCTTAGAGTTTTGAATTGATTACCATATTAGATTGCGGGCACACTCTCATGAGTCGAGGATTGTTGAGTGATTAATCACAAAATGTCCTTTTACACAAAATTGAGTTATGAGTGGATCGTGAGAGTCCGAAAGTCAAAAGATCATGCAAGAGCCGAAAAGTTTACTTGAAGTCATCCACGCTACGCCGCCATGTAAATCTCATCCATGATTTTGCTTATCCTTATGCCCATGTGTTTTCGGGATTTGAATCAATTGCTTGTTAGCTGCTTGGGATTTGCAATGTTGGGATGATCTTGCATGAGGACAAGCAAGGACTTAGCTTGGGGGAGTTTGATAAGTGCATATTTTATACATTTTAACCCCTTATATTAGTTTGATTTTATATATCATTTAACACTTATCAAAGTGTTTTTAAGCTAATATTGTGTTTCTAGTGCAATTGTGTGTTCAAGTGTGTTTTGTAGGAAAATGAGCTAAATGAGCTAAAGTACTATCAAATGTGCTAACACTAGAAGCAAGGCTAAGTATGAGAGCAAGATTGGACTAAGTGTTGGAAGTACATGGATTTTGCATGAAAGAAGTGTTGGATCAAAATGAAAATGCAAGCAAAGTCAATATGCAAGTCAAGCCCAAATTCAAAGTCCAAATTATGGTGGAAAATATTGGATGCTAAGAAAAGTTTTGGATGCTAATATCACATTTAACCATGTGATTAAAGAGGCATTAAGAATTTGCATGGGATTCCTTTTGGCAATTACTCAAGAATTAAAGGAAAATTAAGAGTGTGTTTAGGATGACATTTTGGGATTCTTCTACAAAGTGTACTCCCTTATTTCCTATATAAGAGATGCTAATCTCACACACTATACCACCATCTTTCTACACAATTTCTCATAATTCTCTCTAAGTTTAGTAGTTAGTTTAGTTTAATTATTAGTTTAGTTTAGTTTAGATTTAATTTATGTTAATTACATTTCCTATTTACATTTCAAGTTATAAAACAATTTACATTTACAAGTTATTTATATTACAAGTATTGTTCTTCCATTTCCATTTCCATTTCCAATTGCAAGGTCATTTCTAATTCATATTTTCATTATGTTTTCATTTATCATTAGTTTAATTTACATTTCCACCATGTTAGAGTAGTTGCATTTGTCTAAGGAGTAAGGGAAACCATGCATGACTAAGTAAATTGTAAATGTTAAAATGAGGCTAAGTTAAATTGATCGATTGTTTCTATCACATGTTTGCATCATCACGTTTAATCTATGTTTAAAGGCCTTATTCATTGATTAAGTTTGTTCATTCGTTCTAAAAGTCGAGAGGCACGGAATTGAATTAGACAAAGCATGTGTAGTAGGACGACCTAGTCATGGACGAGAGTTTCTCTAGGACCCGGTCTATGGTTGACACTAATATCGTAAGGTGGGTGTCTTTAAGCCTAAACATTTATCGTAAAATCAACTTCCTAACTTGACATGAGCATTTACATAATTAACATGTGTGACCCGACCTCCCTAGACATTTTCTTTATTATTGTTTTATCATCACATCAAACCAAACCAATCAATAAATCGATAATCCACCAAGGTAAAATTCAATCCATAACAATTAATTAACAACTCCCGTCTCCTTTGGGTTCGACCCCTAAGTACTACATTTATTTGTTGTCTAGGGTATAAATATTATCTTTGCATAGGTGTGCGATAGCCTATCAAGGTACCTAGTGGTGACTAGGGCCTTCTGTTTCCGGTCAAAACTCGGTTTTGGCTCATTCGATCCGTATTTTGGACCATGTTATGCAAGTTTTAGCATGTTAAGGTCATAAAAATAGATAAAAAGACATGAAAGAAGAGGATTACTAAACCCTCATACTTACATGCTAGGTTTGAGACGAGAAATCGATGGAAGTGTAACAACTTCTTAGGTCGGAAAACTCGGTTGAAAACCGTTTTAGTAATGTAAAGAGTGTTTGTTTATTTTAGTGATTGTGTAGTTGGTTGAAGTGGTCGGTCAAGTGTTTTAATGCATGATGACTGTACCAAACAATGTGTAAGGCTTGTATTTTCGATCGGTAGGTCGAAAACACGTGTCGGTTTGTGACTTAAGAAGTCGAGTCTAGAATTTTAAGGGAGAAATGAGGGGGCGGACACTCGCGTACCTTCAAATGGTGGTATTTGAGGGGTATTTATAGACGATTGAGTGGTTGTGTGCATTTTGAGAGACGTGGCCGCATAGGCTACTCGAAGAGGCGCGAGCCATTTTGCGGGTCTTCCAGTTGTCTTGTCACTGTCACGCAATTGAAATCATGATTTGTTTTATCCTAGGTTTTGGATGGCATGATTGTAGTACTTGACCATTCAAGTATACCGGGTATACTTAACATGGAAGCTTTTTGATATTTGTTTTTTGTGTTTGACTCGTTGTTGAAGTCGGGATTTGAATTTTTGAGTCGGTTTTTGGTCCAGTGTCGGATTTGACTCTAGTCAGTGTCATTGCGACCCCTTTGTCGTGCATAAAACAATCCAGGTACTTTTGAAAAGTTTTGAAAATGTTTTGTTTTCGAAATCATTTTGAGTTTTCCGACGTATAGTTATACAAAACTGTCATAAATGCTGCGATTCCTAACCATGTTGTAGTCCGATAATCATTGGATGTTTGTTGGGGAATCAACAGATACTGGGTATCTACAGAACCCCCACTTTGACTGAGGTTTGGATAGGGTGAAAGTCATAGTATAGCCCTCAGGTCAATCGAAGATTATAACCTGGAGACCGAGGCGACGTCGAGGCGGCTCGAAAGGATTCGGGCCAAGGACCTGCCATCGGGAAGGGCGACGCCAAGGTGACTCGGGGATACGAGTAAAGGACTTGTCATCGGGAATAGTTTAGAGTCTATCGACTGTCCGTGTGGGTCATTTTAAGTCCGTTACACTACGTACGAAGGCTCGCCAACCATAGGGAGGAGTCATACCTGAGGCATCGTCGGGATATATCATTGAGTTGTTTCTTTTTTGTGCGGGAAGGCTCGCCAGCTGATACGTGCAATTTATATAGTCTTTTTAGCCTCTTATTTCATATATTTCTATATCATTTTTATTGCTTTGTATTGCAAAATGCCCTGAATTGGCTACTTTGGTTTGTTTCGTCTCGTTTCCAGGAATGGACCTTAAAGTAGTGGAATCGTACCTTATTCATTCCTCCTAGAATGCATTTTAAGGAGATGAAAATTTAGAGCGGAATGTCGTACCTCGGGAAGCGTGAAGGAGGTCCTTGGAAGCTAACCAAATGTTGTTCGAGCTGTTTTTAGTGGGAAGTTACTCGATCGAGGTCTTCTGTGATCGATCGAGTGGTTTTGGCAGAGCTAGGAGTTCGATCGAGTCCCTGCTGTACTTGATCGAAGAGGGTTGTTTTGGAAGCTTTCGATCGAAGGCCGAGTTTGTTCGATTGAAGGGAATGGCTGAAGAATCACTCGTTCGAGAGGAATAAAATGCCTCAATCGAGTGGTTTATTTATTTACTAGGGATTTTTATTCCGTGTTTAGGTTTATTTTTATTAATAAACGCTTCCCTATATAAGGGAAGACGTCATTAGGTTAATAATCACATCTTATCATACCGTATTCTACTCCTAATTACTCTTCTAATTACTGCTGGAACTTGTTCTCTGCCTCTTTATTTCCGGATCTAAGATTTGTGATCTCTCCTTTCTCTTTAATCTCAATTTAATCCTTTGTTTACTCTTAATTATTGTTCTCTTGTTCTATTGTCTTTGTTGATTAATTTATGCTTCATCCTTTTTATTCGTTTATCATGTCTCTTATTAGCATATTCAATATTGTTATCATTATTAATATCAATAGCATGAGTAGCTAAACTCCCTTATGTTAGGATTAGGGGAGCCGTGGTAGTGAAGTGACGATGTTGTGAATAGGCTAGACGATTTATTGTGAGAATTGTGTTTATAGCAATATAACTGAAATAAGTTTAGTTGAGTGCACGCTTCTAAACCCTTTAATTTGGTTAAATTCAATCCTAGATCGGAAGATTGGAATAAACAGACCTGTTATGAACAGTAGACTACCCTAATGAGGACGGAAGTTAAGTTAGTCGTAATCTAGGGTGGATAGCGGACCGGAAGGACCTTTCCCTTGCCCTTCTCACAGTAGAGCGTCTGAACTATTTACGACTGAGTTAGTAAACTGCCATGGTGAAACAAATTCCTGACATATCTCTCTTTATCTGATCACATATATTGCTTTTTCTCGCTTTACTGCTCTTTAGCCTTATTTCTCTTGCCTTAAACCTTTATTAGTTTAGAAATCAACTTTAAAACCCCCATTTGTTACTAGACAGGCGTAATTACCAGATAAATACATTAGCCTCCCTGTGGAGATCAACCTTACTTCCGCTAACTTCTGTTAGTTATTTTAGGTAATTATTTTTTATACTAAAACGACGGTATCAAATTTTGGCGCCGTTGCCGGGTAGGAAATTAGCCTATTTATCTGTCTTGTTTTCGTTTGTCTCAGTCTCAGAGAATTTTTCAATTCCTTGAGACAGTTCTTATTTATTTTCTCTAGTGTTGTTTATGCCCAGGTCTAGTAGGTCAGAATTAGTGCCAGCTGATCCTGAACCAGAGCAGACCTTTCGCTATAGACAAAGACTGCTGAGAAAGATTCAAAAGGAAGCCTTGATTACTTTTGAACCCGAGCTAGAACATTTCTTATTTGCAGAAGACCCGTCTTTTGAAGAAGATAAATCTATTTCTGCCGTTAGTCCCGCGAAAATGCCTAATGTAGCGAGTCACTCGGAGCCTACAACTGCTTCTATTCCAAAGGGGTTCAATCTTGCAACTGAGGACGGGAGTTATATCAACTTGGTTGAAAGAAATTTGTATCGGGGAGTAGCTGGAGAGGATCCGCGGAAGCATATGGAGGTGTTCACGGACTATTGGTCTACCATTCCTGCCACTAAGGGAGTGACTCAGGACAAGATTAACGAGGTATTATTACCTTTCTCTCTGACTGACTAAGCCTCAGAGTGGCTCACTGATCTTGATGAGCTACAGCCGGGATTACTGACTGGGAGACCTTGGCCCTTGCTTTCTACAAAAGGTACTTTTCTCCACAACGAACTAATTAGCTAAGAGGAAAGATTACAAGTTTCAAGCAAATGCCGGATGAGAATCTGTACGAGGCATGGGGTCGGTTTAAAAAGCTTGTGCGATCTGTTCCTCATCACGGTTTTGACCAGTGGTTCTTGTGCAACCAGTTTTATAATGGGTTGTATGACGATCACCGGGCTATTTTGGATGTTGCGTCAAATGGTCGATTCCAAAAGAATATAGATGATGACAAAGGATGGGGAATTATTGAGGAGATGGCTACCCATTGTGCTGAATATGGGAATCCAAGAGGAGGAATAAGAACAATTTCTTATGTTGATAGTGCAGTTGTGGCTCAGCTGGAAGCCATGAATGCCCATTTTGACAAATTGGAGTTGCAGAATGCGGGAAATCAACAGACAGTTCACTTGTTGACCAGACATGAAGTCGTTACAAGTGAGAGGTGTGGAAGCAATGATGGTCACACTGTTGTTGACTGTCTAACTAAGAAGGAGCAGGTGCTTCCCATTCAATGATATAGGCAAGGAGGCTTCTATTACAACAATCAGAGTGGAGTCCATCCAAATTTGAGATGGACTAGTCAGAATGTTTTGAATCCTACACCTCTACCGCAGCAACAGCAACCGTATGTTCCGCCTCATAAAGCTCAACAAGGCTTTCAAAAGCCTCCATCCTTTCCACCGCCGCAACAAGGTGCTTCTTCCAGTGGTGTAAGTGAAATAACAGAGTTGAAGTCAATGATTTAGTTGTTGAGAATTCAGTTGCAGAAGAGTGACCAACAAAAAGATGCATCTATCAAGTCACTTGAGTCTCAAATAGCTTAACTCGCCACTAATCAATCTTCAAGGAAGCAGGGCCATTTACCATCTCAACCTGATAAGAACCAACATGAGACGGTGAATCTGATTAATTTGAGAAGCTGTCTTTCCTACGAAGGACCTAAATTGTCAACTGATGAAGACAAATCAAACCCGGGAATTACTGTTGCAAAGCGTGAACAGTCGTCATTGGACAAAACTATGCTGAACCCGAAGAAAATCCTTGATCGACTCATTTCAGGTGGTCGATCGAGAGGAAATGTTGCGGAAATTACTCGATCGAGTGAAATTGCTGTTCGATCGAGTAATGCTGAAAAGGAAGACTTTGATCTAGTAGAGGAAAGTCCTCCATCGAAGGATATTGCTAATGAAACTACTCGATCGAAAGGAAAAAGAGGTCGATCGAGTAAGAATGTTGATGATCGTGTTGAAACTTTAGCAGAAAGAAATAAAGGCTTGGAAATTCCCATTACAGTCCCTTTTCCGAGGCGATTGCAGAACAAGAAGGCCGAACAACAGTTCGGAAAATTTGTTGATATTTTAAAAAGCCTTCATGTTAATGTTCCATTCGCCGAACTGCTTACCCAGGTACCCTCTTACATGAAGTTTATGAAAGAAATATTAACACGTAACAGGCATATTAGTGATCACGAAACGGTAGCTTTGACCGAAATAGGGTCCGCCTTAATTCAAAATAAGACACCACCCAAACAATATGACCCGGGTAGCTTTTCTATTCCATGCCATATAGGGACCCACTTAATTGATAATGCATTATGTGACTTAGGAGCTAGCGTAAGTGTCTTACCATTGTCTCTCACTAAGAGACTGGGTTTGACCAAATTTCACTGTACCAACATGACTGTTCAGATGGCCGACCATTCAATATCACGGCCACTAGGTGTCGTAGAGGACATACATGTAAATATCCGGAGATTCTTTATTCCCGTTGATTTTGTGGTCTTAGACATATCCGAGGACTCTTACACTCCTATTATATTAGGACGACCATTCTTATTTACTGCTCGCGCGGTAATAGATGTCGGAGGGAAGACCCTTCCTTTTCAGGTAGGTGACGAGGAGCTGACCTTTTATCATTCCAATGCTCGTAGGACCCCTATGCAAGTTCAACCTTGCAATGACTTACCCTCTATAGACCCAGACACAGATTTTCCAGTTGATGACATTGAGTTTTGTGTTGCTATATCGACACCTCCGCCTCAGACTGAGAGCAAAAAGGAGGACCATTCTGTTGATTCCTTTGATGCAGGTACAAACAGGGTGGATATTGGAGATTATGTCGGTCAAGGTACAGTGAAAGGCAAGTTAAGTGATGGGAATGACTCGAGTGACACTGCCAAAAAGAATGACAAAGGGAAGAAGAAAGTGAAGGCGTACGTGGACGCGAACTACTCTTCTCCAATCAGTTCAAGTTCAAGCTCATGGCGATCCAAGAGGACGGTCCGCGATGCTGAAGGGGCCTCCTCCAGTCAGAAGCCCTCTTTTGGGCTGTTACAGTGTTTTGGAAGATAAGTGGGAACTGTCCCGTTGTAAAGGCTTTATAATTTGAATTTCCGTTAGACACTTTATTTGCGTTTAGACTTTTAGACAATAGCGTAGTTAGTTTTAGCATAAGACCGAATATAGACTGCGTATTTTTGTGAATTTGGTATTTGCGGGAAGCATTTTTCGGTGTTTTCATGCAGGTTTGGGGAAGATATGCTGCATTCGGATGTATTTGCACTGTTTGTACTCGATCGAGAGAAATGCCCAGGAAAAATTCTCGATCGAAAGGTATTTGGTCCTCGATCAAACGGTCTAAAATGGAGAGTTCTCGATCGAGAGGAGTTTTATTCGATCGAGCAGTTTGAAAGAGGAAGCTCTTGATCGAGTGGTTTCAAATCACTCGATCGAGTGCCAGATGCTTATAACACGTAAGGGAGTCTTTTCTTCCTTTTCTATTTTCATTCTAAACCTTTCCTCTTCCTCTTGTTTTTGCGATAAACACCATTAAATCCCCCAAAACCTCCATTTTTCTTCCCCTTTACCAAATTAATCACCCACATTGCTTTCTTGCTTAGTTTTCGACAAAAGCCCTCTCCTTCCCCCTTTAAATTTGTGCTTGTTACGGTTTATTTAGGGTTCTAGGGATTGAGAAAATCGGGTCTCAATCCGGTTATTTTGTTGTTTTTGTTGATTATATTGCATTTATTCATGGGTAATCGTCAAGTAAGTCCTTCTCCCTTATTTCTTGTTGTTTAATTGCATTATTTCGACCTTAATTAGGTCATTAGGGTTTCGAAATTTTCGAAAATTTGGGTAAAACGTGTTGTTCTTGATTAATTTTATGATTAAAGGACTTACTTGCTTAATAGGATGGATAGTAGTACTTTGCCCTCCTCTAGTTCTACTGCTAGTCCGTCTGTTTCTGAGACAGTGGTCCCTTCTACTGCCACCGTCAGTAGTTCTATTACTACGGCTACTATTACAGCTACTGCTGTCACTACAGCTTTGTCCCTTCCGCGTTGTCGACCCTTGTTGCGTTGTCACCCGCTGTCACAACTGCTTTCTCGTCTGTGTTAGTACCTCGACCAGTCATAGGCCGCGCTCCTGGACTGGCCGCTTCTGCTTTAGGTGCTGCTGGACGAGGATGGGAACGGGGACGAGGTGCTCCTACTACTGCTGCAGGACGCACTGCTGCCAGGTTCGTGGCAGACAACTCCTTGGACTCGCTTCCCGAGTTCCCTCAGGTACGTTTTGTGAACTCGCTTCATCGTAAACGTTTTAAAAATTTAATGCGTTGTGACATTATTTCCACTAAGTTTCTGTGTCGGACTTCAATTGAGAAATTGGGGATTTAACAGCCAGTAGCTGAACTGTTAAATGGGACGGGGATGACTGAGTTGACCACCATGAGTGCACTGACTTACGAGCAGCTAACCCTTGAGTTTTTCAGCTCTTTTACTTTCTCAGCTGGTGCATATACTACTGACCCGGAGAGCTCTTGCGTCTCCTTTAGACTGTTTAACCAGACCACTTCTTGGACCTTAACTGAGTTTGGGAGGAGGTTAGGTTTGTCTTCTCACGGCCATTAGGACCCTCCTTGGAAGGTCCTACGCTTACTTTGGCCCACTTTAGCACAGACTCCCTATGACCATCGGAAGCTGGCTCAAGTCCATCGTCCCCCGGCCCGTTACTTTCTCCGTCTCCTTGGAGGGACGATCTATGGCCGTAAGGAGCCTAACAACATTAACAATGTTGAGTTGTCTATTTTAGGGGGCTATCTGAACATTGATAACGTTGGCCCCTTCATTTTTTAACATTGCTTACTTGACAGCTCAACATTTTAATGCTGTCGGGCAGAAGACAACGGGCATGATTTCCTGCGGAGGCATAACCTCCTACCTCGCCCTTACTCTCTTCACAGATTTTCCCCGAGGCTTGACACATATAGATAGGGATGCGGACTTATATATTAGCGCCATGCTGGCGATGTTTTGGGTAGCTAAGGATCAGCGGACTTGGAAGATTTGTGGTTCCGAGTCCGTTACCTTACCGTTTCCAGACCTACCCCGTCTTTCACCTTTGACCACTGTGTCGGGTAGGTTGCTTCCACCTTTACCTTCGTACCACCTTACACTTGCTCCTTCCACTTCTTCCGCTTCAAATAACCGGAAGCGACCTGAGACTGAAGAGGGGTCCACACCAACTCAAGCTGGGCCGATGCCCACGCCTACACCTACCCCTATCCCTACTCATTCTGTTACGCAGCTCGGTTCTGCCGGTTAACTTTGTTCCTCCTCCACCCTTTGAGGCGCCCGAAGTCATGGACCAAGGGCATCGTGACGGTTTGTTACTTGAGATGTGTACCAGGGTGGCTCGTATGGATCGGGACCAATCACTTGCCTTGTTTACTCTATACGAGTACCACATGAGAAGAGGATGTCCCGTTTCAGACGGCTGACCACCCCTTCTTTCTACCGGTACCCGGCGAAAGGGTACCCACAGCCAGAGAGCGAGGCGGACACAGCTGAGCAGGAGGAGAAAGTCCGAGCTGAGGAGGGTAGGCGACGGGAGGAGGAGCGACACCCTGACTACACGGTGGTTGGTGAGGAGGAGGAGGAGGAGGAGGAGGCCGACGAGTAGCTACTGGTCTACTCACTTCCCCAGTTTTCTGGCTGGTTTGGAGAAGTTCGCTTATTTTGTAAGTATTTTTGCATTTCTTTATTTTTCATCTCCTTTATTTATTTATTTATTCATTCATTTATTGGCTATAATTATCCCGTTCCCCATATATATACTGCTAGTGTATGCTGGAGGACAACGAGGGCGTTGTCCATTTTGGTTTGGGGAGGGTATTGCATCCTTTGAGTCTGCATTTGTATTTGTTTTTGAATTCACGTTTATTTTCTCATTTGCATTTGTTTTTTATTTCAAAAAAATGAAAAATCACAAAAAAAAATAGAAAATTTCAATAACATTCACGTTTAATTTTGCATATAGGTTGAGTCAGAACGGTATATTTCTGTGATGATTTTGTACTGTAACTTGTCATTTCACTTAAGCCTTGCATCAGATTGACAGTTATTAGCTTTAGCATGCGCATAGTCTACGAGTTAATGTCAAAAATACAGCTGATCAAATAGACTTGACCTAAAAAATTGGCAAACTACTTTAAAATTTCTAAGTTATTAGAACCGTATAACTGGTGTCATTCATGACTAGTTCATGTAGGAATTGAGAGTAATATACTCCTTGCATAGCATGTTCATCATTTTGCACTTTCATGAAATTCGATTGCTTTTTGCTTGCTGATACGGTCGTTATGTACCAAAAATAAATACCTAAATATAACTAACAGAAGCTAGCGGTAAGTAGGGTCGATCTCCACAGGGAGGCAAGATATCTATCTGTAAGTCCGTCTATCTAGTCACAATTGGGGGTTTTAAGTTTTGTTTTCTAAACTACTAAAGATTAAAGGCAAGATAAATAGAGATAAGCGCGATAAAGCAAGAAAATTCGAGATATGTAATCAGATAAAAGGGGTATGTCAGGATTTCGGTTCACCATAGCAATTCATCGACTCAGTCATAAATAATCTAGATAATCTACTGTGATAAGGGCAAGGGAAAGATCCTTCTGGTCCGCTATCCACCCTAGATTTCCACTAACTTAACTTCCGTCCTCATTAGGGTAGTCTACTGTTCATAGCAGGTCTGTTCATTCCAATCTTCCAATCCAGGAACGAAATTAACCAAATTAAAGTTATTTAGAAGCGTGCACTCAACTAAACATGTTACAGTTATATTGTTATGGTGAGAGGTTCTCACAAATAAATCATCTAGCCTATTCGCGACATCGTCACTTTTTACTACCATGGCTCCCCTAATCCTAACATAGGGAGATTAGCTACTCATGCTTTTGAAATCAATAACAATAACAATAATCATGAATATACTAAGAGTATAAATAATATAAAGACAATAAAGATGCAACATAAACAATTAAACAAGAACAATAAATAAGAGAACAATGATTAAGAATAAAAAAGGATTAAGATTAAGAGAAGAAAAAGATTACAATAGAGTGAATCCGGCGTAAAGAACTAAGTAGCAGTGATTAAGAGCAAAGTTCCAGAGATTAAGAGTATAAAGAGTTGTGTAAAATGTAATTAAGAGAGTGTAGAGATATTTATGACCTAATCACGACTTCCTTATATAGGGAAGCGTTTTTATTAACAAAATAAACCTAACACAGATTAGTTAACCCGTGTAACATAGCAAATCACTCGATCGAGGCTTTTTATTCCCCTCGATCGAGTATTCTTCCAGCCAAACCGTTCGATCGACCACTTTAGGCTCTCGATCGAACACTTCCAAATAAGCTCCTTTCGATCGAGCATAGGATCTACTCGATCGACCAACTGCAGCAGCCAAATCACTCGATCGAACTCCAAAAGCTCTCGATCGAGTACTTTCCACTGAGAACAGCCTTGACTTCGTCTTGTCAGCTTCCAAAGACCTTCCTTCACGCTTCTCGAGGTATGACTCCTGCTCTAAATCTCCGTCTCCTTAAAATGCATGCAAAGTGGGACGACTAAGGTATGATTCCACTACTTTTTGGACCATTTCTGCAATTAAGACAAAACAAACCAAAGTAGCCAATTCGGGGCATTTTGCAATACAAAGCGATACAAATGGCACAAAAATGCGTGCAATAAGAGGCTAAAAAGTCTATATAAATTGCACGTATCAAATCTCCCCAAACCGTACCTTTACTCGTCCTCGAGTAAACTAAATTCAAACTAATGGAACGGATATGAAAACTCAGAGCTAGCTATAACTTGTCCACTTAAAACCATTTATTGCAATCAAAAATTAATAGTTATAGCTACAGCAGTCAATACGCAAACGGGTTGTATGATGTCTATAAATAAGCTGACCTGTCGACCATGCAAGACCATTAAAATCGGACTCTCACGGGTCACTCTTCTCTCATGAAGCAAAGGGTGAAAGTATATGTGTAAGAGAAGAAGAGGAAACAGTCACTCACCTAAACTGCGACCTACATAACATGCATGCAACAAAAATGATAGACGATTCCAAATACCGCACATACATTCTAAAAAACAATGTCCGTCATAGCCGAGGTCTTACAAAAGATATGGGAGAGTGAGGTTACAGGTAAGAAAGGGCAAAACAGGTTATGGAAATGTGGAGGTAAAGCGTCAAGCTAGCACCTAAACAGGACCATATACACCGTCCAATTCTCAGCTGACTAGAAATCGAACACAAGTGCCCTTCTTTGGCACAAAACTCACTAACCATATACACAATCTCCTCAAAAAGATATAAATAAAAATGGAGGAGTAAGACCGTCACAAACTTCCCTTTTTTAATACAGTATTTTCATTTCATTTCAACTTTTTTCATTTTTTTCTTTTCTTTTTCTTTCCGATTCACGTCTTTTTTTCTTTTTCATTTTCTTTTCGATTCACGTCTTTTTTTCTTTTTCATTTTCTTTTCGATTCACGTCTTTTTTTTCTTTTCCATGCTTTTTTCATTTTCTTGCCCGCATTTCTTTCTTTTTCTACCAACTCCATATAAATGAAAATGAACCAAACTCGCAGCAATAAGAATATACCACAAAAATTACACTAAACTAGCTTGACTGGCAGGCTTAATTTAGGTGTAGCTAGCTAATGGGTCAAAAGGCTATTTTTGGATAATGTGGAGCTAAATGGGTAAAAATGAAAGAAAGGGGGAAATTGTAAGAACCTCCCTGCATGTGACACCGACCACAAATCCAAATGTATGCAAGCAAAAGGCAATCGAATTTCATAAAAGTGCAAATGAGATGAACATGCTATGCAAGGAGTACTACTCTCAAATCCTACATGAACTGGTCAAGAATGACACGAGCTGTATGGCTCTAAAACTCAGAAAATGTAGAGTAGTTTGCCAATTTCATCAGGTCAACTCTATACAATCAGCTATATTTTCAACATTAACTCGTAGATATGCGCATGACTAAGCTAATAACTGCCAATTAGATGCAAGGCTCAAGTGATATGACAAGTTAAAATGCAATTTCATCACAGAAATCTACCGTTCCGACTCAACCTATATGCAAACTGAAACGTGAAATTCTTTTATTTTTCGAAATTTTCTAATTTTTTTGGATTTTTCAATTTTTTTTTTTTTTGCAATAAAATACAAATGCAAGCAGAAAATAAACGTGAATGCAAAAACAAATGCAAATGCAGACTCAAAGGATGCAATACCCTCGCCAAACCAAAACGGATAACGCCCTCGTTGTCCTCCAGCATACACCAGCAGTATATAGAAGGGGAAAGAGATAAAGCAAACAACAAATGAATGAATAAAATAAATAAATAAGGAGACGAAAATAAATAAAAGAGCAAAACATACATAAAAAATGACGAACTTCTCCAAACCAGCCAGAAAACTGGGGAAGTGAGTAGACCAGAAGCTACTCGTCGCCCTCCTCCTCCTCCTCCTTTACCACCACGAAGTCAGGATCTCGCTCCGGCTCCCTCCTCCTGCTCAGCTGTGTCCGCCTCGCTCTCTGGCTGTGGGTACCCCTCCGCCGGGTACCGGTAGAAATAAGGGTGTGACCAACCATCTGGAATGGGGCGTCCTCTCCTCATGTGATACTCGTACAGAGGAAAAAAGGCAAGTGCGTGATCCCGCTCCATACGAGCCTGCCTGTTGAGAAACTAAAGAAGCAAACTATCACGACGCCTTTGGTCGATGACCTCGGACACCTCAAAGGGTGGAGGAGGAACAAAATTAGCCGGGTAGACCGGCTGTTTAACAGAAGGAGTGGGGATAGGGATCGGTGTAGGCGTGGGCGTAGAAGACTGCCCAGCCTCAGTCGGTGTGGATCCCTCTCCAGTCTCAGGTCTCTTCCGCTTCTTAGAAGCGGAAGCAGTGGTAGGTGGAGCGAGTGGAAGGTAGTAGAAAGGCAAAGGTGGAGGCAACATACCCCTCACAGTGGTCAACGGTACAATATGGGGTAGGTCGGTATAAGGTAAGGTCACGGACCTGGAACGACCAATCTTCCAAGTCCGATGGTCTGAAGCTAACCAATACATTGCCAACATGGTAGGAACATTCAGGTACTTTTCCCTATCTACATGTGCCAAGTCACGGGGAAAGTCAGTGAAGATAAAACAGGCGAGGTAGGTGGCTATGCCACCACAGGTAATGGTGCCTGTCCTCTTCTACCCGACAGCATAAAAATGCTGAGCTGTCAGATAAGCAATGTTAAGAACAAAGGGGCCCTCGCTATCAATGTTTAAATAGCCCCCTAAAATCGACAACTCAACATTATTCATGTTGTTAGGCTCTTTACGGCCAAAAATTGTCCCTCCAATGAGACGCAAAAAGTAACGGGCCGGGGGAAGGTGAGCATGAGCGAGCTTTCGCTCCTCAAAAGGGGTATGTGCCAAGGTCCGCCAAAGCATACGTAGGACCTTCCTAGGAGGGTCCGACTCACCGTGGAAAGATAGACCTAACCTACTACCAAACTCAGCTAAGGTCCAGGTGGTAGTCCGGTTGAACAACCGAAAGGAGACACAAGAGCTCTCCGGGTCTGTGGCGTAAGCAGCAGCTAAAACGGTAATGGAGATGAAAAACTAAAGGGTTAGCTCAGCACATGTCAAAGCACTCATGGCAGTCAACCCAGTCATCCCCATCCCGTTTAACAATTCAGCAACAGGTTCGTAAATCCCCAATTTCTCAAGGGTGGTCCGACAAAAAAATTTCGTAGAAAAAGTGTCAGCGCTCTAAGTTATAAAAACGAGTACGATGCATCGAGTTAACGAAACGTACCTTAGGGTAGTCAAGATGCGGGTCCAAGGAGCTGTCGGCACGGAACGTGGCAGTGGAACATTCAGCAGCAGGAGTGCCTCGTCCTCGACCCCGTCCACGGCCAGTAGTACCCGAAGAAGAAGCCAGTCCAGGAACTGGACGGGGTACTAGGGCAGACCTATAAGCATCTATGACAGCGGGTGACAACACAGCAGGGGTCGTCACCAAAGAGGGAACAGTACCAGTAGTAGTGGAAATAGTAGTGGCATCAGTAGTACTAGCAGAGACGGCGGTGGCAGCAGTAGGGACCACCGTCTCAGATAGGGATGAGGTAACAGTAGAACTAGTCGAAGGCGTTGTGGTACTATCCATCCTAATAATCAAGGAAGTGTATAAATTAATCAACCAAGAAATTACACACGATTTTCCCCAATTTGTCGAAAAATTCGAACCCTAACCCTTCAATTCAGGTCGAAAATCAACAAATAAACAACAAAAAGAGGGAGGAAAAGACTTACTTGATCGAAGACCCACAAGAGAACGCAAATTAATCGACAAAATTGCAAGAAAACAGTCGGATTTCGACCAAACCCGAACAAACCCTAATTCCTAAATTAAATCGCAACTAAGATGAAATTGAAGGTGGAATTATAGGCTTTTGTTGAAATTTTAACAATAAACATAAAGTGGGTAATTAATTTTGGTAAAGGAAAGGAATAAGGAGGATTTGGGGATTTTCTTGGTGTTTTATCGCAAAATAGGAAGAAAGGGAAAGTTAGAATGAAAGTAAGAAGGGAGGAGTTTACTTCCTGCGTGATATAAACCTTTATCACTCGATCGAGTGATTTAAAACCCCTAGATCGAGTCCTTTTCCCTGCATTCCTCTCGATCGAGTAGAAAGCCTCTCGATCGAGAACTCTTCCTTTTTGACAAATTGATCGAATGGCTGAAACAGCTCGATCGAACACTTTTGCTGGGCAATCCTCTCAATAGAGTACAAAAAGCACTCGATCGAGGTGTTTTCCTTTGGCACACGTCCCAATGTGATATATATTCCCCAAACATGTATAGAAACACATAGAAACACTCCCCGCAAATACCAAATCACAAAAATATGCAGTCTATATTCGGTTTTATGCTAATACTAACTACGCTATAGTCTTGATACCCGTCGTTGTGAGTACCAAAAATAAGATTTATAATTTCCTATTAAGACTAACCTAGGCTAGTGGTAACAGGGTCGAACCACAAGGAGGCGAATGTAACTTTTAATTGTCTAATTTAGTCTAAGGTAACGAAAGTGGGGGTTGATTTGATTTGGTCTAAAGCTAATAACAATAAAAACAATAAACTAAATAAACGGATAAAACAGATAAAAGAAGGGTACTAGGATGGTCGGATCACTATAGTTTCGGCGGCAGCAAACTAGGTCGGTCTAAATCAAACACATGAGGCAGGAAACAAGAGGTCCTCTCGGTCCACTCTTAACAGATAGCATCTTTCGATCTCGCTATAAGTCCCTAATATCACTAATATTGACTCTCGTCCTGAAAAGTGACTTATAATCTAAACTTTACCTATCTTTCAATCTCAGCATAGTTTAGTCATTTTAATTGGTGATCTAACAACTGTCCTTATCTCTCGATCTAATGGGTCAGTCATATATTAAGCATTCAACTAGTCGTGTGCACTCGATTCGTCGAAAAAAGAATTAAAACAATTAAAACGAAAGTAAAACCTCACGAGGTCAGTCGATCGACCACGTTAACCAGTCGATCGACTGACACGCGATTCAGGCCGTGTTCATTATATTGTCGCCTACACTATAATTCCCCTGCATCCTAGCACGAATAAATTAGCTACTCATACTAGAGATGATAACAACAATGAGATTAACGAAATAGACAGAAGAATTCATACTTAAAACGAAAGAACAAACAATTAACAAAAATGATAATATTGGCTTTGGAAACTAACTAACAATTTCTATACTATCAACGTGATAAAGATGAACTGAAAATAGAACAGAAAGAATACCGAAATTGCAGAGGAATGATTAGAAGTACGAATGAAAATCCGATGCAAACCAATATTCCCAAACCCTAATTATTGTCTAAAGAACTGAATGTAAAACTAGGTAAATTTCTGAATGAATATCTCTGGAAACTAGGTTACGTTATATAGAAAATATACGTAACACTTATTGTCAAAATCTAAACATCATGGGCTTGCTTTTCCTCAATCTTTTAATTCTCGTCTGAAGTAGCGGTGTGGTCGATCGACTGCTGGGACCGGTCGATCGACTGGGATGCAGTGTACAGTAGCTTCTGGATCCCGTGGGTTGGTCGATCGACTAAGGGTACTGGTCGATCGACTGCTTTAGCTGGTACTTGACTTCTATAATCTCGTGGACTTGTCTTTTGGGCCTTGAAATGCGCACCGAGCTCGTTTCTTAAGTGAATTCCCCACGTCAAATGCAATGCAAGGTACTCGGGGACGGATTTAGCTTAATTTCCGCTAAATTCTTCACATTTCTGCAATAATGTACAAAAATACGGAAGTAGACGGAAATAGGGAGAAATGTAGCATAAACTACATGAATGAGCTCTGAAATGCGTGGAAAATAGGATGTAAAACATCATATAAAAGACACGCATCAAACTTTCCCAAACCAAACCCTTGCTTGTCCCCAAGCAAGAACTAGACTCGATCTAATGACCTAATGGAACGAGTTCAATCTCAGAGCGAATTGCAAAGTGTAAAGCTTAAACCATTTTAATGCATTAACCAGCAATCAATTAGTAATGTGAATCATACAAACGAGTTATGTAGTCGTTAAAAACTGCTGAACTGTCAACCATAGAGACTTATCAAATTGGACTCTCACGGGTCGCTCATATCACACGTAAGTACAGGTGAATATATAAGAGGATAGAAAGAATTCATATTGTAATGACTCTTACCTAACTACGACCTATAAGAACATGCCTGCAATATAATATGAAAGTAATCTCTATGACCGTTCATATGCATTCCAACCAACAAATGACCATGACACATGCCGAGGTATATATATATATATATATGGAAATGTGAGGTAATGGGTAAGAAGAGGCAAAACATTTATGGAAAAGTGGAGGTACAGGTGATCAAGCTAGTACCAAAACGGAACCATGTAACAACATCTTTCTTCTTGCTCAAAATCAATTGACACGGTGCTATAGCAAGCACAAAACTCACAATCTCCAAAATAATAATAATCAACCAACTCCCCATAAGATATAAATGCAACATGGGAGCAAAAATCGCCATAAGATAAAAGCTTGAATTATGCGAATTGATTTCTTTTTCAGATCCCGGTCGATCGACCAGAATTGGTAGTCGATCGACTGCTTTGAACAGTACAGAACTCTCTTTTTTTTCTTTTCGAATCATTTTTTTCTTTCTTATTTTTTTCTATTTCTTTCTTTCTTTCCTTCTTTTCATTTTCCCAACAACATCTCAAACATGAGCATATGCTACCAAAAACAAAGTAACAATCCCAGAACGTAAACTACTAGCTTGACAAGGGCAGGCTAAATGTAGGATGTAGTAATGGGACAAAAAGGCTGTTTTTGGCAGTGTGGAGCTTATGGGCAAAAATGAATAAAGGAAAACTTCTACCACATGTGTCAACTAACCACAAACCGAACGCATACAGGTATTAAGCAGATTAAGTTCATATTTATGCACATTTATGTAACATGTCTCATAAGGAGTACTACTCACATCCTAGATAAACTGGTCATAGATGACACCAGTTATAGGCTCTAAATCTTAGAAATATGATGTAGCTTGCCAAAAATCAAAGTCAAGTCTCAAGTTCAGCGAATAAATTAACGAAAACTCGTAGACTATGCATATACGATTCTACTAATAACATGTCAATTAGCAAGGCTTAGGCATAAACAAGTGCAAATGCAATGTCATCATTGAAATACTACCGTTCCGAATCGACCTATATGCTAAAATAAACATGCATTTTTTTGAAATTTTTGAAATTTTTCAATTTTTTGGTATTTTGTATATAAGAAATGAAATAAACAATGCAAAACAAAATGTAAACGTGAATGCAAGCAAATGATATGCGACGCAAAACCCTTCCCCAAACCAAATCGCACAATGTCCCCATTGTGCAAAATCATGTAATGAAGAAAAGAGAAATGGGAATTTGCGAGAAAATAAACAAATACGACATGAAGTGGAAATCGGGAACTCACAAGATTTTAAGCGCAGCAAAGGAAACCTCCCAAACCAAAGGTGTGAGCTAGGGGTTTCGGTGAGCCGAAGTGCTACTGTTAAGTACCTGAAAAGACAAACAAAGTACCACGCATAAAACCGAGAAAGCAATAAAGAAGCGGTAATTATGTGCAAAGTTAAGAAAATGGAAGAAATCAGAAATGAGTCGGGAAATAAAATAGAGTAGAAAACTCCCTTAATCCCGCAAAACGACCCAACACAGCAGGGGAAAGGTCGTGAACAGGTACAACAGCGACAGTGGTCGATCGACCATAGATGGCAGTCGATCGACCAAAGTGAACAGGAACAGAAACTCCTGAGATGCGCAACTCGCCGATCGAC
The DNA here is from genome assembly GCF_048544455.1 of Silene latifolia. Lineage (NCBI taxonomy): Eukaryota > Viridiplantae > Streptophyta > Magnoliopsida > Caryophyllales > Caryophyllaceae > Silene > Silene latifolia. The sequence goes on from NC_133531.1 coordinate 111,057,214, forward strand.
CATGGAAGGCAGATCGACCGGGTAAGTCTTTGTAACTTCGATTTCTTCGTATTTGCTCAATTACTTGAGCTAATGGGGTCTAAAAACATGCAATTGCACAATAATACGCGCCCAAAATTGCGCAAAACCCAAACCAAAGTCTAAAGTACTTAAAAATCCTAACAAACGAAATGAATGCGAAGTCTCGCACACACAAAAGCAATAAAAAGAGAGTCTAAAAGCAATAAAATGTTTGTAAAGCAGGTGATCAACTAATAGTTGATCAAGAACGGCCATGGTATGGCCCACTTCGTCGGCTTCTGGCTACAAGAGATAGCCTCAACGGTGCTTATCTTCTCAGCTGCACCCTTCTTAGCTTCAACATCCGCCGAACTCAACGGATCAACAGCTTCTATATCTCCCCAGTCAATGATCTCTTCGGACTCGTCAGAATCCAAATCGGACTCTCTTACTTTGACCGGCTCGTCATCAACTTCCTCATCAGTGCCATAGCTAAGGCAACCAAGACCGCCTCGTGAAATGATCGGCTCCCTCACAGCTGGAGTAACTTGCGGCTCTTCCTTCCCCAAACCAGTTCCTGCAATATCAGAAATAGACAAATCTTCCTCCAATTTGCTCCCAGTTCGGGGCGGAGGTGTCACAACAGGAGTAGAATAGAGACAGGCATATCGGGAAGTATAAAATAAGATTTCTTTTCAGAAACCGTATTGCAAGTTACAGGCCACACGGGGTCTTTCTTCTTAGCAGGTTGGGCAAAAACAATGGAATGCTTCCCTACTTTAAAGGTCAAGGTACCCGAACCAACGCTATGATCGCACCAAAGAAGCGGTGTGCGAAAATGGCCTACCCAAAATAATGGGAATATGGGCATCCTCAGGCATGTCAAGTACGACGAAGTCAACAGGGAAGAAAAACTTCCCTATTTGCACGGGGATGTCCTCTAAGACTCCTATTGGCTGGACCGCAGATCGGTCAGCCATGTGCACTGTCATATCTGTGACTGCAAACCTAGTCAATTTTAGCTTCCTAGCAAGACTCAAGGGCATTACACTTATACTAGCTCCTAGGTCACATAACGCCTTCTCAATTGAGAAGGTACCTATATTGCAAGGAACAGAAAAACTACCCGAGTCTTCTAGTTTGTGAGGTGCAGTATGAGACAAATAAGAGCATGAATCTTTAGTTAATGCGACAGTATGCACAGTTTCAAGTGACTTTTTCTTAGACAAGAGTTGTTTCATGAATTTAGTGTAAGTAGGCACTTGATTAACTAACTCAAGGAAAGGCACTTGTACATTCAAGCTACGAATAACTTTTTCAAATTTATTGAAAGATACCCATTCCTTCGTCGGCACTAGTCTTTCCGGATATGGGGCTGTAAGAAGTAGCTTAGCCCTCTCCTCTAAATCACGCATGCTGACATCCCTGGACTTAGGCTGAAAGTCCACCACCTTCTCCTTGTTGAAGCTTGACCCCTCTTCAGACCGTCTCAAATATGAACCATTGATCGACATTGGGTCGAACTTCGGAACCGGGACTGACCCTTCAGCACTTGGGTCTTGCCCTAATATTTTCGGGACTGTCGTACCCCAAAATAAATGATCCCTCAAGTTATCGGGCATCGGAGGACGAAAAGGCTCACTATCAGCAGTGATCTCAGTCGATCGACCAGTGATGTCAGTCGATCGACTGACTTGTACAGGAACAGTAGCTTCTGGTTGTCGCACTTCAGTCGATCGACCGGGTAAGTCAGTCGATCGACTGATGTACCTGGTAGACGCCTTTTTCTTTCCTTTGTTCGTTCCAGCTTTGTTTTGACTCGATTCCGGCTTATCTTTTTCAGGGGCATCCTCAATCATAGCAGGCCCCTCCAGGGTAGACCCGCTCCTCAAAGTGATGGCATTAAGGGTCTCCTTTTGGTCAGTTTGAGTCGGTAGGTGTCCCGGAGCTCGAGTGGTATTCTTGCTAGCCAATTGAGCAATTTGACTTTCTAGCAATTTCATCCCGGCCTCTCTAGCTTGGGACTCCTTTTGCATCATATTCTTCAACTCAGCAAACTCGGAATTTTGGGTTTGTTGCTGCTGCGGCACATAGGGAGGTTTCTGACATGGTTGTTTGTGAGGGGGCACATAAGCTTGTTGCTACTGCTGTTGTGGAGGTTGAGTCGGATTCAGGACATTATGGCTTCTCCACCTCAAGTTCGGGTGGACATTCGGCTCATAGTACGTGTTTGTCTGCCTATAATGTTGAAAGGCAGCACAAGACTCGAAGGGACTAGGACAATTTTCTAAGACATGCCCCTCGGCTCCACATCTTCTACAGACGAAAGGACCGTCTCAAACAGCATTAACATGGTACATCCCCCCTTTTAAAGCTCCTCCCTATTCGTATTTATCAAACCTTGCAGTGAGAGGTTCTAGTGCAGCTACAGAAGAAGATTCAGCAGCCCTCCTCTGATTACCTCTCGAATTCCCATATTCAGCTTTATGGGTGGCTAAGTCATCAATGATCTTCCACCCCTTAGTCTCTCCCATATTCTCAGCAAATCGGCCATTGGTCATGAAATCCAAAATGGCTCTCTGATCGTCATACAGCCCGTTATAGAACTGATTGCAAAGACTCCATTTTTCGAACCCATGGTGCGGTATGGTTCGCACCAACTTCTTGAAACGGACCCATGCTTCATGAAAGTTCTCATCAGGTCCCTGTTTGAAGCTCGTGATCTGAGCTCTAATGGCATTCGTCTTCGAGGCAGAGAAGTATTTCTTGTAGAATGCCAAGGCCAAGGAATTCCAATCGGTGATCCCATGAGCGACTCGATCCAGATCTCTATACCACTCCCTCGCAACATCAGGAAGAGAGAAAATGAACATGGTCTCCTTTATCTGGTCTGAGTCACGCCGGTCGGCGGGGGTATAGAGCAGCAATAATCGATAAAAATCTCCATATGCTTGGCTGCATCTTCATTTGCAGCTCCCCCGAACTGGTTTCTCTCAACCAAGTTGATATAGAAAGGCTTCGGCTCGAATTTTCTTGCCTCCCCTGGTAGTTCGAATCCTTTGTAGAGATTCGCAGCTATCGGCTCTGAGTGACTGGCAATCGTTGCTTCTTCAGCCATGATTGGAATTTCTGGAGAAGTGACTGTCTCAGCTGAAGAAATAGAAGCAGGACATATGGGTGGATCTTCTTCGAATAGAGCGTTCTCGTAGTAACTTGACAGAGTACTCAGCTCTTCCTCTGTCGGCAATACCCTTGATGATCGTCTCAACTCACGCAAGGATTTCTCAATCTCAGGATTGAACGGTATTAGTTCACCACCCTGTGACCTGCACATAAGAAGAAACTACAGAAAGAATATAAGAAAAGTTTAAGGAACGGAAGTCCCTTAAACTAAAGAAAGACTAAATAAAAACAACTAAAAATTAGAACAATTGCCTCCCCGGCAACGGCGCCAAAATTTGATACCCGTCGTTGTGAGTACCAAAAATAAGATTTATAATTTCCTATTAAGACTAACCTAGGCTAGTGGTAACAGGGTCGAACCACAAGGAGGCGAATGTAACTTTTAATTGTCTAATTTAGTCTAAGGTAACGAAAGTGGGGGTTGATTTGATTTGGTCTAAAGCTAATAACAATAAAAACAATAAACTAAATAAACGGATAAAACAGATAAAAGAAGGGTACTAGGATGGTCGGTTCACTATAGTTTCGGCGGCAGCAAACTAGGTCGGTCTAAATCAAACACATGAGGCAGGAAACAAGAGGTCCTCTCGGTCCACTCTTAACAGATAGCATCTTTCGATCTCGCTATAAGTCCCTAATATCACTAATATTGACTCTCGTCCTGAAAAGTGACTTATAATCTAAACTTTACCTATCTTTCGATCTCAGCATAGTTTAGTCATTTTAATTGGTGATCTAGCAACTGTCCCTATCTCTCGATCTAATGGGTTAGTCATATATTAAGCATTCAACTAGTCGTGTGCACTCGATTCGTCGAAAAAAGAATTAAAACAATTAAAACGAAAGTAAAACCTCACGAGGTCAGTCGATCGACCAGGTTAACCAGTCGATCGACTGACATGCGATTCAGGCCGTGTTCATTATATTGCCGCCTACACTATAATTCCCCTACATCCTAGCACGAATAAATTAGATACTCATACTAGAGATGATAACAACAATGAGATTAACGAAATAGACAGAAGAATTCATACTTAAAACGAAAGAACAAACAATTAACAAAAACGATAATATTGGCTTTGGAAACTAACTAACAATTTCTATACTATCAACGCGATAAAGATGAACTGAAAATAGAACAGGAAGAATACCAAAATTGCAGAGGAATGATTAGAAGTACGAATGAAAATCCGATGCAAACCAATATTCCCAAACCCTAATTATTGTCTAAAGAACTGAATGTAAAACTAGGTAAATTTCTGAATGAATATCTCTGGAAACTAGGTTACGTTATATAGAAAATATACGTAACACTTATTGTCAAAACCTAAACATCATGGGCTTGCTTTTCCTCGATCTTTTAATTCTCGTCTGAAGTAGCGGTGTGGTCAATCGACTGCTGGGACCGGTCGATCGATCGGGATGCGATGTCTGACAAGAGCTTCGATCCCGTGGGTTGGTCGATCGACTAAGGGTACTGGTCGATCGACTGCTTTAGCTGGTACTTGACTTCTATAATCTCGTGGACTTGTCTTTTGGGCCTTGAAATGCGCACCGAGCTCGTTCCTTAAGTGAATTCCCCACGTCAAATGCAATGCAAGGTACTCGGGGACGGATTTAGCTTAATTTCCGCTAAATTCTTCACATTTATGCAATAATGTACAAAAATACGGAAGTAGACGGAAATAGGGAGAAATGTAGCATAAACTACATGAATGAGCTCTGAAATGCGTGGAAAATAGGATGTAAAACATCATATAAAAGACACGCATCAAGTCAACAGTCTAAAAACGCAATTAAAATGTCTAACGGAAATTCAAAATTACAAAATTTTACAACGGAGCATTCCCCCGCTCATCTTCCGAAGCACTGTAGTAGCCCATAAGAGGGCTTCTAACTGGAGGAGGTCCCTTTAGCATCGCAGACCGTCCTCTTTGATCGCCATGAGCTTGTACTCGAATTGATGGAAGGAGAATAGTTTGCATCCACATACGCCTTCACTTTCTTCTTACTTTTGACATTCCTATTGGCAGTGGCATCATCCTTTACAAAATCCCCATCACTTGAATTGACTTTCACTGCACCATGACGGACAGCATCTTCAGTATCCACTCTATCTGTACCTGTAGCAAGGTAAACAACAGAATAGTCCTCCTTTTTGCACTCAGTCTGAGGCGGAGGTGTTACTATAGCAGCACAATATTCAATATTCTCAGCTGGAGAGTCTAAATCTGGGTCAATAGAGGGTAGGGCATTGCAAGGTTGAACTTGCATAGGGGCCCTACGAGCTTTGAACTGATGAAACGTCAGCTCCTCATCTCCTACCTGGAAGGTAAGGGTCTTCCCCCCGACATTAATTACTGCACGAGTAGTAAATAAGAATGGTCGCCCTAAAATAATAGGGGTATAAGAGTCTTCGGGTATTTCTAAGACCCCAAAGTCAACGGGAATAAAGAATCTCCCGATTTTCACAGGTATGTCCTCTAAGACACCTAGTGGCCGTGATATACTACGGTCGGCCATCTGAACGGTCATATTGGTACAATTAAACTTGGTCAAACCTAGTCTCTTAACGAGAGACAGAGGTAAGACAATCACGCTAGCTCCTAAGTCACATAGCGCATTGTCAATTAAGTGGGTCCATGTATGACATGGAATTGAAAAGCTACCCGGATCTGATTGTTTGGGTGGTGTCTTATTCTGAACTAAGGCGGACCCTACTTCTGTCAAAGCCACCGTTTCATGGTCACTTATATGCCTTTTACGCATTAAAATTTCTTTCATAAACTTCATGTAAGAGGGTACCTGGGTAAGCTGTTCGGCGAAAGGAACGTTGACATGAAGGCTCTTCAGGATTTCAGCAAATTTCCTGAATTGTTGGTTAGCCTTATTATTCTGCAATCGCCTTGGAAAGGGAACCGTGATAGGAATTTCTAACCCTTTGTTTCATTCTGCCAATGTCTCGACAGGTTCATCAATATTTTTGCTCGATCGATCTCTTTTGCCTCTCGATTGAGGTCTTTCAGCAACAACTTCATTCGATCGAGCATTATCAGCAACTCGATCGAAATCCTCTTTGTCAGCATCACTTGATCGAGGTATATTTTCACTCGATCGAGCACTCTTCTCAGCAAATTCATTCGATCGAGGTATTTCCTCCTCTCGATCGAACTCTTGATTAGCAGCTTTACTCGATCGACCAACAGTTTCACTCGATCGAGTAATATTCTCATCAATTTTACTCGATCGACCACCAGAAATAATTCGATCGAGTATTTTCCTTGGATTAAGCACATTTTCGTCAATGGATGACTGTTCACTCTCGGCAACAACAGGTCTCGGGTCTGATATGTCTTCACCAGTTGACATTTTGGGTCCTTCATAAGAGAGACCGCTTCGCAAATTTATCAGATTAACATCTCATGTTGATTCTTATCGGGTTGAGACGGTAGATGACCCGGCTTTCTTGTAGATTGGTTAGTGGCAAGTTGAGCAATTTAAGACTCGAGTGACTTAATCGCCGCATATTTTTGTTGTTCACTCCTTTGCAATTGGACAATCAACGATTGTATCATTGACTTCAATTCAGTCATCTCACTTACCCCACTAGAAGAAGCACCTTGTTGCGGAGGTGGAAAGGATGGAGGCTTTTGAAAACCTTGTTGAGCTTTGTGAGGAGGGACATAGGGTTGTTGTTGCTGCGGAGGAGGGGTAGGATTCAAAACATTCTGACTAATCCATCTCAAATTGGGATGGACTCAACTCTGATTGTTATAATAGGAGCCACTTTGCCTATATTACTGAAAGTCAAGCACTTGCTCCTTCTCAGTTAGACAGTCAACAGCAGTGTGACCGTCACTAATACCGCACCTCTCACATGAAACGGTTTCTTTTCTAGTCAACAAGTGAACCATCTGTTGATCACCAGCATGTTGTAACTCTAATTTGTCAAAACGGGCATTCAGGGCCTCCAGCTGAGCCACAAATGCACTGTTGTCAATAGAATTAATTGTCCGAATACCTCCTCTCGGGTTCCCATACTCAGCATAATGGGTAGCCATCTCTTCTATAATACCCCGTCTCTTGTCATCATCATTATTCTTCTGAAATCATCCATTAGATGAGGCGTCGAAGATAGCACGGTGGTCATCATACAACCCATTGTAGAACTGGTTGCATAAGAACCACTGATCAAAACCATGGTGAGGAAGAGACCTCACCAACTTCTTGAAACGGCACCAAGCTTCATACAAGTTTTCATCCGGTGTCTGCTTGAAACTTGTAATTTTTCCTCTCAGCTGATTGGTTCGTTGTGGAGGAAAATACCTTTTATAGAAAGCAATGGCCAAACTCTCCCAGTCAGTAATACCGGCTGCAGTTCTGTCAAGATCAGTGAGCCATTCACGGGCTCCATCGGTCAAAGAAAAAGGAAACAAGACCTCCTTAATCTTATCCTGGGTCACTCCCTTAGTATCGGGAATGGTAGAGCAATAATCAGTGAAAACCTCCATATGTCTACGCGAATCTTCACCCGCCACGCCTCGGAACAGGTTTCGTTCGACCAGGTTAATGTAGGACGGTCGGATGTCAAAAGTGTTGTCATCCTCGGTCGCAAGTTTGAAACCTTTAGGGATTGAGGCAGCTGTGGGCTCTGAGTGACTAGCGATATTAGGCATTTTCAATGGATTTATGGCAGAAATAGATTTGTCTTCTTCACAAGACGGGTCTTCTGCAAAAAGAAAGTGTTCTAGCTCCGGTTCAAAAGTACTCAAGGCTTCCTTTTGAATTTTCCTCTGCAGTTTTTGTCTAATGCGAAAGGTCCTTTCTGGCTCAGGATCAGCTGGAACTAACTCTAACCTGTTAGACCTGAGCATAAACAGCACTGGAGAAAATAAGTGAGAACTGTCTCAAGGAATAAAAATTCTCTGAGACCGACAAAGATAAATGAAACAAAGAACAGACAAATAGGCTATTGCCTCCCCGGCAACGGCGCCAAAATTTGATACGGTCGTTATGTACCAAAAATAATTACCTAAATATAACTAACAGAAGCTAGCAATAAGTAGGGTCGATCTCCACAGGGAGGCAAGACTATCTAGTCACAATTAGGGGTTTTAAGTTTTGTTTTCTAAACTACTAAAGATTAAAGGTAAGAAAAATATAGGCAAGCGCGATAAAGAAAGAAAATTTGAGATATGTAATCAGATAAAAGGGGTATGTCAGGATTTCGGTTCACCATGGCAGTTCATCGACTCAGTCATAAATAATCTAGACAGTCTACTGTGAGAAAGGCAAGGGAAAGGTCCTTCCGATCCGGTCCACTATCCACCCTAGATTTCAACTAACTTAACTTCCGTCCTCATTAGGGTAGTCTAATGTTCATAGCGGGTCTGTTCATTCCAATATTCCAATCCAGGAAAGAAATTAACCAAATTAAAGTTATTTAGAAGCGTGCACTCAACTAAACATGTTACAGTTATATTGCTATGGTGGCAGGTTCTCACAAATAAATCATCTAGCCTATTCGCGACATCGTCACTTTACTACCATGGCTCCCCTAATCCTAACATAGGGAGATTAGCTACTCATGCTTTTGAAATCAATAACAATAACAATAATCATGAATATACTAAGAGTAGATATAATATAAAGACATTAAAGATGCAACATAAACAATTAGATAAGAACAATAAATAAGAGAACAATGATTAAGAATAAAAAAGGATTAAAATCAAGAGAAGAGAAAGGTTACAATAGAGTGAATCCGGCGTAAAGAACTAAGTAGCAATGATTAAGAGCAAAGTTCCAGAGATTAAGAGTATAAAGAGTTGTGTAAAACGTAATTAAGAGAGTGTAGAGATATTTATGACCTAATCACGACTTTCTTATATAGGGAAGCGTTTTTATTAACAAAATAAACCTAACACGGATTAGTTAACCCGTGTAACATAGCAAATCACTCGATCGAGGCTTTTTATTCCCCTCGATCGAGTATTCTTCCAGCCATACCGTTCGATCGAGCACTTTAGGCTCTCAATTGAACACTTCCAAATAAGCTCATTTCGATCGAGCATAGGATCTACTCGATCGACCAACTACAGCAGCCAAATCACTCAATCGAACTCCAAAAGCTCTCGATCGAGTACTTTCCACTGAGAACAGCCTTGACTTCGTCTTGTCAGCTTACGAAGACCTTCCTTCACGCTTCCCGAGGTATGACTCCTGCTCTAAATCTCCGTCTCCTTAAAATGTATGCAAAGTGGGACGACTAAGGTACGATTCCACTACTTTTAGGTCCATTTCTGCAATTAAGACAAAACAAACCAAAGTAGCCAATTCGGGGCATTTTTGCAATACAAAGTGATACAAATGGCATAGAAATGCGTGCAATAAGAGACTAAAAAGTCTATATAAATTGCACGTATCACTTGCATACATTCGGATTTGTGGTCAGTGTCACATGCAGGGAGGTGCTTGCAATTTTTCCCTTTCTTTCATTTTCACCCATTTAGCTCCACATTAGCCAAACTTAGCCTTTTGACCCATTAACTACACCCAAATTAAGTCTGCGTGTCAAGCTAATTTAGTGTATTTTTGTGGTTTATTTCTCATTGATGCGAGTTTGTTCGTTCTAATTCACATGGAGTTGGTAGAAAAGAAAATAAAGGAGGATATGTATTGGAAAAAAGTTGTGAAAATTTTTTTTAAAAAAAAAAGATGTGGGCAGGAAAATGAGAAAAGCATGGAAAAGAGAAAATAAAATAAAGTAAAAGAAAAAGAATAGACCGTTTAAAAAAGGGAAGTTTGTGACGGTCTTACTCCTATGTTTTTTTTATATCATTTTAGGAGTTGTTGTTTTTGGTTTAGTGAGTTTTGTGCCAGAGAAGGACATTTGTGCTTAAATTTCTAGTCGGCTGAGAATTGGATGTTCTTATATGGTACTGTTTAGGTGTTAGCTTGACGCTCTACCTCCACATATCCCATAATTGTTTTGCCTTTTCTTACCCATTGCCTCACTTTTCTATAACTTTTGTAAGCCCTCGTCTGTGACGGACAGTGTTTGGTTGGAATGTATGTATGGTGATTAGAATCGTCTATCATTTTGTTGCATGCATGTTTATGTGGATCGTAGTTTAGGTGAGTGACTGATTTATCTTCTTCTCTTACACATTTACACTTACCCTTTGCTTCATGAGAGAAGAGTGACCCGTGAGAGTCCGATTTTAAAGGTCTTGCAAGGTCGACGGTTCAGCTTATTTATAGACATCATACAACTCGTTTGCGCTTGAATGTTGTAGCTATAATTGTTAGTTTTGATTGCATTAAACGGTTTAAGTGGACAAGTTATAGCTAGCTCTGAGTTTTCTTATCCGTTCCATTAGTTTGCATTTAGTTTACTCGAGGACGAGGAAAGGTTCGATTTGAGGAGATTTGATACGTGCAATTTATATAATCTTTTTAGCCTCTTATTGCACGCATTTCTATATCAATTTCATTGCTTTGTATTGCAAAATGCCCCGAATTGGTTACTTTGGTTTGTTTCGTCTCGTTTGCAGGAATGGACCTTAAAGTAGTGGAATCGTACCTTATTCGCTCCTCCTAGCATGCATTTTAAGGACATGAAGATTTAGAGCAGAATGTCATACCTCGGGAAGCGTGAAGGAGGTCCTTAGAAGCTAACCAAATGTTGTTCGAGCTGTTTTCAGTGGCAAGTTACTCGATCGAGGTCTTCTATGATCAATCGAGTGGTTTTGGCAGAGCTAGGAGTTCGATCGAGTCCCTGCTGTACTCGATCAAACAGGGTTGTTTTGGAAGCTTTTGATCGAAGGCCGAGTTTGTTCGATCGAAGGGAACGGCTGAAGAATCACTCGATCAAAAGGAATGAAATGCCTCGATCTAGTGGTTTATTTATTTACCCGAGATTTTTATTCCGTGTTTAGGTTTATTTTTGTTAATAAACGCTTCCCTATATAAGGGAAGACGTCATTAGGTTAATAATCACATCTTATCATACCGTACTCTACTCCTAATTACTCTTCTAATTACTGCTAGAACTTGTTCTCTGCCTCTTTTTTTCCGGATCTAAGATTTGTAATCTCTCCTTTCTCTTTAATCTCAATTTAATCCTTTGTTTACTCTTAATCATTGTTCTCTTGTTCTATTGTCTTTGTTGATTAATTTATGCTTCATCCTTTTTATTCGTTTATCATGTCTCTTATTAGCATATTCAATATTGTTATCATTATTAATATCAATAGCATGAGTAGCTATACTCCCGTATGTTACGATTAAGGGAGTCGTGGTAGTGAAGTGACGATGTTGTGAATAGGCTAGACGATTGATTGTGAGAACTGTGTCTATAGCAATATAAATGTAATAAGTTTAGTTGAGTGCACGCTTCTAAACCCTTTAATTTGGTTAAATTCAATCCTAGATCGGAAGATTGGAATGAACAGACCTGTTATGAATAATAGACTACCTTAATGAGGACGGAAGTTAAGTTAGTCGTAATCTAGGGTGGATAACGGATCGGAAGGACCTTTCCCTTGCCCTTCTCACAGTAGATCGTCTAAACTATTTACGACTGAGTTAGTGAACTGCCATGGTGAATCGAATTCCTGACATATCTCTCTTTATCTGATCACATATCTTGCTTTTTCTTGCTTTACTGTTCTTTAGCCTTATTTCTCTTGCCTTAAACCTTTATTAGTTTAGAAATCAACTTTAAAACCCCCATTTGTTACTAGACAGGCGTAATTAGCAGATAGATACATTAGCCTCCCTGTGGAGATCAACCTTACTTCTGATAACTTCTGTTAGTTGTTCTAGGTAATTATATTTGATACTAAAATGACGGTATCACCAGCCGTGTTACGGATATGATGGGGCTCGCCAACCGCGTTGAAGGTACGTTTTGAGGCTCGCCAGCCATACTGAAGGCGCGTTTTGAGGCTCGCCAACCATGTTGAAGTTGCGTTTTGAGGCTCGCCAGCCATGTTGAAGGCGCGTTTTGAGGCTTGTCAGCCATGTCGAAGGTGGTGCATTTTGAGGCTCGCCAGCCATACTAAAGGTGGCGCATTTTGAGGCACCCCAGGCATGTTGAATGATCGACCGTGGGAAATAGCTGGGTTGGACAGGCCTATTTCGAGAGGTCGTTGAGTTAGTGGGCTCCATGGGGAGGTTTCCGATATCCTGCTGGGGAATTTTGGTGTTTATGTTGAATATTTGTGGCGCCGGAAAGAGATAGGCTCGAGCCTGGCTCCCGTGGTTGGCGGCGATTTTGAAACTTGAAGAGACGTAATGGTTTTTATTGCCGTTTGTTTATATTTGTAGAAATTGCAGATGTGAATTCCGCTATCCTATGTTTGTTTGGGAGGTAACGGTTTTAATCTCGTCTTCTCGTGATTTGAAGTTTGTGAGGGGTAGTGAATTTGAATTCCACTTTCCTGTTTTTGTTTGAAAAAAGGTGATGGCTTTTAATGCCGCCGTCTTGAAATTGTAAATAACGAATCTGAATTTGCTTATTTTGTAATTTTTTTTTTTTTTTTGAAAATGACAGTTTTTAATCTTGTTGTTGAAATTTGTGAAAAATAGCGAATTTGAATTTCACTATTTATTTTTTGTGATTTTAAAATGATGGTTTTTAATTTCGTCGTTTGAAATTTTGTGAAAATAGCGAATTTGAATTTCACTATTTTGTATTTGATTTGAAAATGACGGTTTTTAATTCCGTCGTTTGAAATTTTGTGAAAATAGCAAGTAAATTGGGCTAAAGCCCAAAACTTCGCTGAATAAGCAGGGGAGCACCTCAAAGAGGCGCGAGCCGTCCTGCGAGGCAAGGAGCCTCTCCTTTTTTCTCTAAAAAGACGCGAGAAGGTCGAACTCCCCATTGCCTTCGTCTTCTTCGACACAAAACCGTAAAAACCCACAAAATCGCCATTTTTCGACTTCGTCTTTTGCTTGTTTTCACCCATTGTCCTCATGTCATCTCAAGGTATGTAAAAACTCTTGAATCCATTTGAATTTGTTTACTTTTTTGTTAATTGAATTAGGGTGAAACCCTAACCCTTCGAAAATCGATTTGGGCGTTTTTGCTTGGCCCATTTTCGAGTGAAATTGATGATTGCATTAGGTTAGAAACCTGCTTAGGAGTATAGGAGTACTTTTAGTTTGCATTTTGGACCCCATTCCCGCCCTCTAGGAGCAAAAAACGTGAATGAGACAAAAGATTGTCTCATTTCACAACGTTGTGCTTGTTTGCTTGAGTTGTGTGCCCCACTAGGTTGCATTGTAGTCGGGGAAGACTGTCTTTGCTATATTGAACCTTCGTAGGGCGTTGTGGGCAAAATTTGAATTTTTGCCTTTGTGAGACGGTCTTATGCTGACAAAATAAGCATCTGTTTGGGCTCAAACTGAGCCGGATTGTCTTGAAATGGACCTTAACGGTAGTTTAGGTCACTTTGAGACCTGATTAAATCACGTGGTTTTGTTGTGGTCGTAATTTTGAATTTTGACCCGTTTGTGCCCGAATTGGCGTAAAATTGCCTTTTTTTAGCTGTGAAAAATGCAAGTTGTGTCGGGAATTTTTTTTTTGTTTATTTTGCGGACCTTGTGCGGTCTTTGAGGTGTTCGGTGGTTTTTGTAATTTTGTCGTTATTTTGACTCGACTTTTGCTTGAAAAGAATGGCGAGTCGTTTTTGTGAATTTTTGTGAAGTGTTTTGCTGGGAGAGTTTGGGAGGGTTTGCCCTTGTTTTGTTTTTTTTTTTTTTTTTTTTTGCATTTGCAGGTAGTCTTGTTTTTTTGGATTTTGTCCATTTTGTGCCATCGTAATGCCAAAATTTCGACTGATGTTTCTGTTTTGTCCTGATTTCAAGTGAGTGTTCCGGGGTTTCTGGGCCCACTGGGTCTGTGGCCGAGGCTTTAGAGGAGGAGGATGATCCAGGAGGAGGAGAGACGATTGTTGTCTTGTCCTTGTCGAGTTATGTTTCTCCTTAGTGGCCTTTGTCCGGCCTTTGATCACGTGTTGCTCATTGGCTGTTGTCTGCAGAAATTTGGACGTCTGATGCTTGGGGGTTAACACCAGTGCGTCGTTCTACGTTGTCGTTTTCAGTCGTCGCTAAATTCTGATGATTAGGGTTCAACATCGAGGTGGCACTCTATGTCGTGGCTCCTTTTTATCATTGAATTCCGACGATTGGGGGTTAACGTCGCGGCGATGCACTGTGTCACAATTCCTGATTTTTATGTCGTCCGAAGTATGCCAGGCATTGTTTCTTTTTCTGTTACGGAGTAGGAAAGAGGTATTACCGTCATGGTAACCACTTCTGCTTCCGCGGTTACTCCTTTCTTTTCCATGTTGCTCCCCTTCTTTTCTGATCATAAAGGGTAGGGAGTGGTTAGATCGGTAGGTGGCGGATAGCCCCCAGTTCGTTGTTTTAGGCCAGTGTCTGCGTGATAAATACTTGTACCGGATCCTATTTGTATGGTCAGTCGTTTGTATCAAACGTGTGTCAATGTGTTTTGCGTGAGGCGGTTTGTATATACGTGTTTTTGGTTTGTAATTTATTTGTGTTTGGCTTTTTTGTGTTGTGTTTCGGAGAAGCACGGTCAGCGGTTGATTCCTCTTTTGCTTTGGCATTTGTTCCTGCATCATTAGTGTAGAAAACAGGCAACAGGTAGCACATATGCATACACATGAACACGCAAAAGCATTTGATGAAAACAAAAAATGACAATGATGACTCGAAGTTAAAACTGAAATCGAAAAGAAATTTTGAAAATTCCGCGACAAGTCGTCACGCTTGGATTTTTCAAAAAAAAGTAGTGAAATTTCGAGAAATTAATTCGTGTTTGAATTAAATTGCATCAAATTTTGCCAAAATTGATTTGCGACTCAAAAACTAAAACTCAAACCATCATGGATGAATTTCAAAAGAGATTTTGCGAGTGTTTTTGATTTTTGTGACATCAAGACTCGGATTTGCAAGAGTTCAAATTTTTGAGAAAATGCGAAAAATCGAAAAATTTTCGGAATTTTCGACTGACATAGAAACGATCCGTCGCGGATCGGGGCGACTAGCCCTTCCCACTTAAAAAGAAGAGAAAAACCCGTATGTTTAAAGATGCGTCATAGAAACCGTGTTGGTTTTCGTAAAACGCGAAAACAAGGAAATGTGAGTGTGAGAAAACATAAAAATTTCCGGATAGGCCCGAAGAGGCGGGGGCTTTTAGGCGAGAAAATCAATGTGTCAGGAAGAAACACAACTTGATAGGGACAAATCAAGGTGCGAATCCTGAGAATCAGCCCAAAGAGGCGCGAGGCCTTGGGCGATACAAATAAGCTTCCCCCTTTTTCGGAAAAAAGCGCTGATTGTTTTGTATAAATAGGGACATTTATGCTTCATTGTTTCATCATCTGAAACACGAAAAACATCTCTACGAAAACCTTTCTTCTTCTTCCACAAAATAATTCATGGATACTTTCGAAAATAGGTTGCGACATTGGTGTCGGGATTTGTTGCCTCCCGAGAAGTATCAACTCGTTGTAATGGGAATTGGTCAATTGTTGGTGCTTCGTCAAATTAAGGTGCAATCCTCGTTCCTTGAAGCATGCTCTCGGTTTTAGGATTCGAAACATCATGTTTTCGTTTTCCCGAAAGGTGAAATTTTCTCTCTTACCGAAGAAGTGGGCACCATTGGAGGGTGGTCGGGTTGTACTCCGGTGCTTCCCCCGACTCGGTTGTGTTATAAAGAGAATATTCGTTCAATGTTGGGCTTGTCAACGAGCCAAGTGAACTTTCTCCTTGCTCCCCATGGTGTGGATATGTTGGCTCTCATCAACATCTTTTCAAACCGGTTGGATGTGAATGTCTCGAAGGTGGCTAGGAGAAGGGCTCTTGCCTTTTGCCTAGTACATGCATACCTCCTTGTTGATGCCTTGAAGAATGAAGGGTCAAGATGGTACGGTAGCATGACCCTTGTGCACATAGTTGAGCAAATGGAGCACGATTGGGAGCCATCATGGTTGGTGCTTGGCAAGATCATCCAAGCTTTGGACAAGAAGGGCGCTTGTAGAGAAGCTCCTTCGTTAGGATCTCCAAGGATCCTCAAGGTGTGGCTCATGGAGAGGCTAAGGTATGTAGAGCCTCCGGTTGATTCTTCTTCTTACTCCTTCCGTCACCTTACTATGAGGAAGAAGTTGTATTCGGATAGCTTTGCGTCTATCGAGGCCTATTGGACCTCGAGATTGGTAGAGGAGGGTGGTCCTCATATCCGTTGGGTAGTGCCGTGGTGGCACTTGAGGTCCTTCACATGTGATACTTGCAATTTATATAGACTTTTTAGCCTTTATTGCACACATTTCTATGCCATTTGTATCGCTTTGTATTGCAAAATGCCCCGAATAGGCTACTTTGGTTTGTTTTGTCTTAATTGCAGGAACGGACCTAAAACTAGTGGAATCGTACCCTAATCGTCCCACTTTGCATGCATTTTAAGGAGACGGAGATTTAGAGCAGGAGTCATACCTCGGGAAGCGTGAAGAAAGGTCTTCGGAAGCTGATAAGACGAAGTCAAGGCTGTTCTCAGTGGAAAGTACTCGATCAAGAGCTTTTGAAGTTCGATCGAGTAGTTTGGCAGATGCAGGAGTTCGATCGAGTAGTTTTGCAGATGCAGGAGTTCGATCGAGTGGTTTATATACTCGATCGAGAAGAGCTTATTTGGAAGTGTTCGATCGAGAGTCTAAAGTGCTCGATCGAACGGTTTGGCTGGAAGAATACTCGATCGAGGGGAATAAAAAGTCTCGATTGAGTGATTTGCTATGTTACATGGGTTAACTAATCCGTGTTAGGTTTATTTTGTTAATAAAAAACGCTTCCCTATATAAGGAAGTCGTGATTAGGTCATAAACACTTCTTCATACTCTTAATTACGTTCTACACACTCTTAATTACTCTTAATCCCTGGAACTTTGCTCTTAATCACTGCTACTTGGTTCTTTACGCCGGATTTGCTTTATTGTAATCTTTCTTTTCCTTTTAATCTTAATTCAATACTTTATTTCTCTTAATATTCGCTCTATTATTCTTTTGTTATCGATTTGCTTAGTTTATGTTTAATCTTAATCTTTCTACTATGTTTACCCTTAGCATATTCGTTGTTATTATTGTTAAATCAGATAGAATGAGTAGCTAAACCCTTCTATGTTAGGATTAGGGGAGCCATGGTAGTAAAGTGATGATGTCGTGAATAGGCTAGATGATTTATTTGTGAGAACCTGTCCCCATAGCAATATAACTGTAATATGTTTAGTGGAGTGCACGCTTCTAAATAACTTTAATCTGGTTAACTTTGTTCCTGGATCGGAAGATTGGAATGAATAGACTTGCTATGAACAGTAGACTACCCTAATGAGGACGGAAGTTAAGTTAGTGGAAATCTAGGGTGGATAGTGGACCAGAAGGACCTTTCCCATGCCCTTCTCACAATAGATTGTCTAGATTATTTATGACTGAGTCGATGAACTGCAATGGTGAACCGAAATCCTGACATACCTCTTTTATCTGATTACATATCTCAAATTTTGTTGCTTTATCGCGCTTGTCTCTATTTCTATTGCCTTTAATCTTTAGTAGTGTAGAAAACAAAACCTAAAACCCCCCAATTGTGACTAAATTGACGGACTTACAGATAGATATCTTGCCTCCCTGTGGAGAACGACCCTACTTATCGCTAGCCTCTGTTAGTTATATTTAGGTATTTATTTTTGGTACATAACGACCGTATCAAATTTTGGCGCCATTGTCGGGGAGATTTGATACGTGCAATTTATATAGCATTTTTAGCCTCTTATTGCACGCATTTCTATGCCATTTGTATCGCTTTGTATTGCAAAATGCCCCGAATTAGCTACTTTGGTTTGTTTTGTCTTACTTGCAGGAACGAACCTAAAAGTAGTGGAATCGTACCTTAATCGTCCCACTTTGCATGCATTTTAAGGAGACGGAGATTTAGAGCAGGGAGTCATACCTCGGGAAGCGTGAAGGAAGGTCTTCGGAAGCTGATAAGACGAGGTCAAGGTTGTTCTCAGTGGAAAGTACTCGATCGAGAGCTTTTGGAGTTCGATCGAGTAGTTTGGCAGATGCAGGAGTTCGATCGAGTAGTTTGGCAGATGCAGGAGTTTGATCGAGTGGTTTATCTACTCGATCGAGAGGAGCTTATTTGGAAGTGTTCGATCGAGAGCCTAAAGTGCTCGATCGAACGGTTTGGCTGGAAGAATACTCGTTCGAGGGGAATAAAAAGCCTCGATCGAGTGATTTGCTATGTTACACGGGTTAACTAATCCCTGTTAGGTTTATTTTGTTAATAAAAAACGCTTCCCTATATAAGTAAGTCGTGATTAGGTCATAAACACTTCTTCAGACTCTTAATTACGTTCTACACACTCTTAATTACTCTTAATCTCTGGAACTTTGCTCTTAATCATTGCTAATTGGTTCTTTACGCCGGATTTGCTTTATTGTAATCTTTCTTTTCCTTTTAATCTTAATTCAATACTTTATTTCTCTTAATCTTCGCTCTATTATTCTTTTGTTATCGATTTGCTTAGTTTATGTTTAATCTTAATCTTTCTACTATGTTTACCCTTAGCATATTCGTTGTTATTATTGTTAAATCAGATAGCATGAGTAGCTAAACCCTTCTATGCTAGGATTAGGAGAGCCATGATAGTAAACTGACGATGTCGTGAATAGGCTAGATGATTTATTTGTGAGAACCTGTCCCCATTGCAATATAATTGTAATATGTTTAGTGGAGTAAACGCTTCTAAATAACTTTAATCTGGTTAACTTTGTTCCTGGATCGGAAGATTGGAATGAATAGACTTGCTATGAACAGTAGACTACCCTAATGAGGACGGAAGTTAAGTTAGTGGAAATCTAGGGTGGATAGAGGACCGGAAGGACCTTTCTTATGCCCTTCTCATAGTATATTGTCTAGATTATTTATGACTGAGTCGATGAACTGGCATGGTGAACCGAAATCCTGACATACCTCTTTTATCTGATTACATATCTCAAATTTTGTTGCTTTATCGCGCTTGTCTCTATTTCTATTGCCTTTAATCTTTAGTAGTGTAGAAAACAAAACCTAAAACCCCCCAATTGTGACTAAATTGACGGACTTACAGATAGATATCTTGCCTCCCTGTGGAGAACGACCCTACTTATCGCTAGCCTCTGTTAGTTATATTTAGGTATTTATTTTTGGTACATAACGACCGTATCAAATTTTGGCGCCATTGTCGGGGAGATTTGATACGTGCAATTTATATAGCATTTTTAGCCTCTTATTGCACGCATTTCTATGCCATTTGTATCGCTTTGTATTGCAAAATGCCCCGAATTAGCTACTTTGGTTTGTTTTGTCTTACTTGCAGGAACGAACCTAAAAGTAGTGGAATCGTACCTTAATCGTCCCACTTTGCATGCATTTTAAGGAGACGGAGATTTAGAGCAGGAGTCATACCTCGGGAAGCGTGAAGGAAGGTCTTCGGAAGCTGATAAGACGAGGTCAAGGTTGTTCTCAGTGGAAAGTACTCGATCGAGAGCTTTTGGAGTTCGATCGAGTAGTTTGGCAGATGCAGGAGTTCGATCGAGTAGTTTGGCAGATGCAGGAGTTTGATCGAGTGGTTTATCTACTCGATCGAGAGGAGCTTATTTGGAAGTGTTCGATCGAGAGCCTAAAGTGCTCGATCGAACGGTTTGGCTGGAAGAATACTCGTTCGAGGGGAATAAAAAGCCTCGATCGAGTGATTTGCTATGTTACACGGGTTAACTAATCCCTGTTAGGTTTATTTTGTTAATAAAAAACGCTTCCCTATATAAGTAAGTCGTGATTAGGTCATAAACACTTCTTCAGACTCTTAATTACGTTCTACACACTCTTAATTACTCTTAATCTCTGGAACTTTGCTCTTAATCATTGCTAATTGGTTCTTTACGCCGGATTTGCTTTATTGTAATCTTTCTTTTCCTTTTAATCTTAATTCAATACTTTATTTCTCTTAATCTTCGCTCTATTATTCTTTTGTTATCGATTTGCTTAGTTTATGTTTAATCCTAATCTTTCTACTATGTTTACCCTTAGCATATTCGTTGTTATTATTGTTAAATCAGATAGCATGAGTAGCTAAACCCTTCTATGCTAGGATTAGGAGAGCCATGATAGTAAACTGACGATGTCGTGAATAGGCTAGATGATTTATTTGTGAGAACCTGTCCCCATTGCAATATAATTGTAATATGTTTAGTGGAGTAAACGCTTCTAAATAACTTTAATCTGGTTAACTTTGTTCCTGGATCGGAAGATTGGAATGAACAGACTTGCTATGAACAGTAGACTACCCTAATGAGGACGGAAGTTAAGTTAGTGGAAATCTAGGGTGGATAGAGGACCGGAAGGACCTTTCTTATGCCCTTCTCATAGTATATTGTCTAGATTATTTATGACTGAGTCGATGAACTGGCATGGTGAACCGAAATCCTGACATACCTCTTTTATCTGATTACATATCTCGAATTTGCTTGCTTTATCGCGCTTGTCTCTATTTCTATTGCCTTTATTCTTTAGTAGTTTAGAAAACAAAACCTAAAACCCCCCAATTGTGACTAGATTGACGGACTTACAGATAAATATCTTGCCTCCTTGTGGAGATCAACCATACTTATCGCTAGCCTATGTTAGTTATATTTAGGTATTTATTTTTGGTACATAACGACCGTATCAAATTTTGGCGCCATTGCCGGGGAGATTTGATACGTGCAATTTATATAGCATTTTTAGCCTCTTATTGCACGCATTTCTATGCCATTTGTATCGCTTTGTATTGCGAAATGCCCCGAATTCGCTACTTTGGTTTGTTTTGTCTTAATTGCAGGAACGGACATAAAAGTAGTGGAATCGTACCTTAATCGTCCCACTTTGCATGCATTTTAAGGAGACGGAGATTTAGAGCAGGAGTCATACCTCGAGAAGCTGAAGGAAGGTCTTCGGGAGCTGATAAGACGAAGTCAGGGCTGTTCTCAGTGGAAAGTACTCGATCGAGAGCTTTTGGAGTTCGATCGAGTAGTTTGGCAGATGCAGGAGTTCGATCGAGTAGTTTGGCAGATGCAGGAGTTCGATCGAGTGGTTTATATACTCGATCGAGAGGAGCTTATTTGGAAGTGTTCCATCGAGAGCCTAAAGTGCTCGATCGAACGGTTTTCCTGGAAGAATACTCGTTCGAGGGGAATAAAAAGCCTCGATCGAGTGATTTTCTATGTTACACGGGTTAACTAATCCGTGTTAGGTTTATTTTGTTAATAAAAAATGCTTCCCTATATAAGGAAGTCGTGATTAGGTCATAAACACTTCTTCAGACTCTTAATTACGTTCTACACACTCTTAATTACTGTTAATCCCTGGAACTTTGCTCTTAATCACTGCTACTTGGTTCTTTACGCCGGATTTGTTTTATTGTAATCTTTCTTTTTCTTTTAATCTTAATTCAATACTTTATTTCTCTTAATCTTCACTCTATTATTCTTTTGTTATCGATTTGCTTATTATATGTTTAATCTTAATCTTTCTACTATGTTTACCCTTAGTATATTTGTCATTATTGTTAAATCAGATAACATGAGTAGCTAAACCCTTCTATGTTAGGATTAGGGGAGCCATGATAGTAAAGTGATGATGTCGTGAATAGGCTAGATGATTTATTTGTGAGAACTTGTCCCAATAGCAATATAACTGTAATATGTTTAGTTGAGTGCACGCTTCTAAATAACTTTAATCTGGTTAACTTTGTTCCGCGATCGGAAGATTGGAATGAACAGGCCTGTTATGAACAGTAGACTACCCTAATGAGGACGAAAGTTAAGTTAGTGGAAATCTAGGGTGGATAGCGGACCGAAAGGACCTTTTCCATACCTATTTAGGTATTTATTTTTGGTACATAACGACCGTATCAAATTTTGGCGTCGTTGCCGGGGAGGCAATTGCCTATTTGTCTGTTCTTTGTTTCGTTTATGTTTCTCAGTCTCGGGGAATTTTTATTCCTTTAGACAGTTCTCACTTATTTTCTTCAGTGCTGTTTATGCCCAGGTCTAGTAGGTCAGAGTTAGTACCAGCTGATCCTGAGCCAGAAAGGACCTTTCGTCATAGACTGAGACTGCAGAGGAAGATTCAAAAGGAAGTCTTGAGTACTTTTGAACCCGAGCTACAATATTTTCTGTTTGCAAAAGACCCGTCTTGTAAAGAAGACAATTCTATTTCTGCCGTCAAGCCAGTGAGAATGCCTAATATCGCGAGTCACTCAAAGCCCACAGCTGCCTCAATCCCTAAAGGTTTTAAACTTGCAACCTAGGATGGCAACACTTTTCACATCCGGCCATCCTACATTAACCTGGTCGAACGAAACCTGTTCTGAGGCATGGCGGGTGAAGATCCGCGTAAACATACGGAGGTTTTCACTGATTATTGATCTACCATTCCCGTTACTAAGGGAGTGACCCAGGATAAGATTAAGGAGGTCTTTTTTCCTTTTTCTTTGACCGATGGAGCCCGTGAATGGCTCACTGATCTTGACAGAACTGCAACCGATATACTGACTGGGAGAGTTTGGCCCTTGCTTTCTATAAAAGGTATTTTCCTCCACAACGCACTAATCAGCTGAGAGGGAAAATCACAAGTTTTAAGCAGACACCGGATGAAAACTTGTATGAAGCTTGGTGTCGTTTCAAGAAGTTGGTGAGGTCTCTTCCTCACCATGGTTTTGATCAGTGGTTCTTATGGAACCAGTTCTATAATGGGTTGTATTATGACCACCGTGCTATCTTGGACGCCTCATCTAATGGGCGATTTCAGAAAAACCATGATGGGGATGGGGTATTATAGAAGAGATGGCTACCCATTGTGCTGAGTATGGGAACTCGAGAGGAGGTATTCGGACAGTTAATTCTATTAACAACAATGCAGTTGTGGCTCAGCTGGAAGCCATGAATGCCCGTTTTGACAAATTAGAGTTGCAACATGCTGGTGATCAATAGACGGTTCACTTGGTTACTAGACAAGAAGCCGTTTCATGTGATAGGTGCGGTATTAGTGACGGTCACAGTGCTGTTGACTGTCTAACTGAGAAGGAGCAAGTGCTTGCCTTTCAGCAATATAGGCAAAGTGGCTCCTATTATAAAAATCAGAGTGGAGTTCATCCCACTTTGAGATGGACTAGTCAGAATGTGTTGAATCCTACACCTCCTCCGCAGCAGTAACAACCTTATGTCCCTCCTCGCAAAGTGCAACAAGGCTTTCAAAAGCTTCAATCCTTTCCACCTCCACAACAAGATGATTCTTCTAGTGGGGTAAGTAAGATGACTGAGTTGAAGTCAATGATACAATCATTGACTGTCCAATTGCAAAGGAGTGAACAACAAAAAGATGCGGCGATTAAGTCACTCGAGTCTCAAATTGGGCAACGAGTGAGATACGACTGTTTTAAGAAAATTGGACGGTGCTGAGAACTGCGTAGGGTACTCGATCGAGTACCCCTTACTCGGTCAAGTACACCTATTTGTACTCGACCGAGTACCCTGTACTTGATCGAGTAACCCTGGTAATTTATTATGCGTGCTTCTGATCTTCACCTACTTTGTCGAGTAGGCTGTACTCGATCCAGTAACCTCTGTTTTGGTCATATACTTATCTTTTGCCCTCGCTGCGCGCATATCATATTTATTTCAAAGATGTTATTTTGATTTTTTTATGCATTGTTTTACATATGTGTTGGTCCTGATACATAAGCTACCAGGTCTTATGATGTAAGGAGTAGCACCTTATGATGGGTATGAGTTTGGTGGGGAGGACATAGGTTATATGTGGTTGTGATGGATAGTGGAAAAAGGAAAGGGAAGATTGATGAGCTTATCGAGGCAGGGAGCATATTTTGTGAGATGTGGTGAGTGGTATAGTCGCGTGTTAAGTAATGTAAAAGTAAGTGAATATGGGCAAGGGGTGATGTAAGTTTAAGGAACGTGAGAATGAAAAGATTAAAATGAGGGATGCGAATGGTGGTAACTTGGGATATTTACGGATTTCTGGAGGGAGATAGTTATAACTGGGTTGGTTAAGAATATATGTAATGGAAGGTCGTTGTAGAGGGATGGAGAAGAATGGTATATAGTGAACTTAGATTGAGTTATGCCGCAACGTGGATTTGTAGATAGTGACTGAGTTTGAGAATTTGGAATATTAAGAGGTGAGCCTGGTATGTAATTATTTGGGCAATTAACGGTATGAGGTGAATTTTTGGTTTCCTAGGGATACGAATGGAAGATATATATATAACTAATTGAAGAGTAATCGTTGGTTATGTGGACTTAATGATGGCAAGTGTGAGTGAGTAGCATGATGAGAGAGGATCGGTGATAAGAAAGAATGAGAAGATATTGATATGAATTAATGGAATTTTAGTTTTGGAGCGACGAGAAGGTAACCGGATTACTAAAGAGTTAGGTAGAAGGAGTAAGGAGATGAGTTATTAATTAGTATTGTTGAGTGTAAAGGGAAAAGAAGGATGAGAGTAAGATAAGAGAGGGTTCACCAGAGTTGTGGGACATGCAAGTAAGGAATCAAGGAGATGTATGATAATATCATGAGGGTGTGAGTTAAGGGTTATAGAGGAATTTCAGGACAACATGCTAGTCATGAGTTTTGACGAATTAAGAGGGTAAGAAGTTGGTAGAGTATTTTCACGATATGAGACTTTGGGTGGTGAGCTAGGTGACGATACAATTAAGGACAGAATTGGAATGATTGTTGAGGTAATATCGTTAATGGATTTGATATTCGTTAATTGAGATGGTAATCGAGGATAGGAAAGGAATTGTTATATTTAGAGGTGATAGGGAGAGGGTTGCGAAACGAAAGATGGTGGCGTCATGGTGTTATCACAAGTGGCTAACGATGCTGATAAATAGAGAGGATAGTCGTTCTAAAAGTGTTGATTTTATGGAGGCCGGATTGGTATGTATGGTTGTGAGGGAGTATAAGATGGGGATGTAAGACGTGTTTGCTGGTAGTGAGTATTAATGATATGGGGACATTTGTCAAGAGGTGATAGTTATGCGAATAGGAGAATGTGCTATGAAGGGCATACGAGTTAAGCTCGGGCGACAGATAACCTTTATCAAGTGGTAACTTACGTGATTAGATGTAACACCCCAATTATCCGGCCAAGATAATTGAAGGCATTACCATCTCGGTTTCCCGAGGTAGTGTTTCAAAACTCCAATCAAAGAACATTTTATAAATGTAATGTTTAATGAATTACATAAACGTAAACAAATGAATAAAAGTACAACTCATGACAACTATACTCTTCTAGCCAACTATACTTGTCTCGTGACTCATCAAGCTCGTCTCGTCTCCCGCGTGCTATCCAAACAACCTATACTTAACCTGCTCCCCATATGATCGGAAATATCATATAAATCGACACAGGCCACTCCGAAAATAGGTGACAATTACACAGACACACAATACGTCAGTTTCAATAAATAAAGTGTGACACGACTCAAAGTGTGTGAGTATGCAACATGACTATGATATGAATGGGACACTATTATACGATCACCATACCGGTATCGGCACACTTCTAGACGTAACCACAATGACCAGTGCCAGGAACACGTCCACGACACCACAAATCACACAAGGTACTCTGAACACGTCGGTTGTACCGGGCCCGAGAGCGACTCGGATCCCCTGCCAGATGTCGTGTCCTAACCACACGAGTCCCTCCAAACTCAAGCCACTAATGTGTACATCTCTATTTAAGTGGGAAGCTCCAAGAGGCGACTCAAGCGGAAGACGGTCTCCCAACCGCCTTCCGTCTCTACAACAACCATAATACCGTCACCAACCTCCAATACACAAGATAATTATAACAAATGCAAGACAACACCTCATATGCCAAATACCGACTCACCACATCGTCTAAACCACCATTATGTTGCGATACATTTTAACCATCATAATTATCTTATTAATGATGTAATTAGTGACTAAACATGTTATAATGTAATTACTCTAATTACGTGAGACTAATTGCAACATTAACCACAAAACAAGTAACAACCACAATATTGAAACCGAGTAGGATTAACCTACCTGTTAGAATACTCCATAAGCAATCCAACATAAGCAAGAGCCGTCTCATAAGACCTCTCACCCTACAATATCACATAATAACTATCACAATACACTCTAAACTATAATGCAACATAAAACCCGTTATTATTACTCCCCAATTACTCCTATTATACTTATTAATTACTAACTAGTTAACCCAAATAGAATCTCCCAAAAATTGGGGTTCATACTAGCGAGAAAAGATGGGTGTTACTTGCAAAGTGGAATGGTGGAAGAGCAATGGTGGGAGATCTCCTAAAGCAAGCTTGAATCCTCATGGAGAAGGTGTTTATGGAGGTTTTAGAGAGAAGGGAGAGGATTTGGAGTGAGAAAGGATAAGATAGAAATGAATTAAGATAAGGTCCGAAATCGCGATTTACGAGTATTGTTCAGTGCCACTCGGTCGAGTGGTGAGTTAATTCGGTCGAGTGACCCATACTCGATCGAGTACTGAGCTCACTCGATCGAGTGACATCCACTCGGTCGAGTGTTCATTACACTCGGTCGAGTACAACGCAGTTCTCAACAATGACCAATTTTCGTAAAATAGTAATATCTCACTCGTTTCTTGGTCATTTTGGGCGTGTGATCTACCGTTGGAATTGTAAGAGAACAAGCTAACACTTACAATTGGAATCATATCAATATCATGTATATATCTCAAGTTATGACAGTTTTAAGACGACCCTTCTATAGACGGGCATTATAACAACTCCACTAAGTCTAGTATAGTTTATACTCGGTCCATGTGGTCTACTCAGTCGAGTAGCTTCCCCACCCGGTCAAGTGACTTTCACTCGACTGAGTACTAAGTCGAGTGAACTCAAAAGTTTGGGTTATTACATCAGGATTGACTAGTTAGATGTGATTATGGGTTTATGATGTGTGTAAGTGTTTGTGTGAGATTCGGACCTCATGAGTAGTGGTATGGTGTGATAGTCATAAAGTTGTTACCTGAGTGTTCTGTGTCATATGTCGTGTATGGTAACTTAATAGTTCAGAAAGGGTAATGGTGGTTGGATGAGTCATGAGATGATTGTTGTGGTGGGACTCTTGTTTTGATAATGTGGTTGTTGTGTTCCGGGTTGCGATACGGGATACTTATGAGACGAACTTTCGAAAGTGTATATCAATTATATAGTTATTATTTTGTTTACTGTTGTTCCCTGTGAGTTTCGGTCTGGGCATATAGATTGTTTTTTTTTTGTTTATTGATGTTTCTAACCAGTTCGGCTTAGGAGTGAGGGTAGAGTATGATATGGAAGAGAGTTGCATATGTGGTTGTTGTTGTCATGGTATAATGATATTTTGTTGATGGGACACAGTTGTGAGAGGTTGTTAGAGTACTTTTGATCTTGTTTTAGATGAGACATTGGATGACATAGTTATGGCAAGTGATTTGTGGAACATGGGTGTGCTGAGCTAGAAGCGGCAAGTGGTTCGTAATCTTTATTGGGACAGCAAGTATAGGGTGTTGGGAATTAGTATCATGTTAAGTTATGGATGAGTTTTGCGGCAATAAAAAGGAGAACTTGAGGAGCTAATGTGAGTGTGTGAAACAATTGTGAATCGTGAGTTATGATTTTAGAGATAGGTGCATTATAGAGAAGTATGTCATTTTGCGGTAATGTGGAAGAGTTGGAGTATTGGTTATGCTAAGGATTTTGTGGTATAGGTTAGGTGGTGTGCCGAATGATTTGAGGTATGAGAACTGTTAGAGAAAGAGAGCGCTGGATATAGGAATGGTTGTACGTGTTGAGGTTATAGTCGGTTATCGTTGACATGCGGTGGTGATGAGGATAATAAGAAGAAATAGCTAAGGATCTTGTATTAGTGTGTTACGAGCACGTAACATTTATCTTAAAAGGAGTAGGATGCGATAAAGAGAGTTCGATGGTTGTACATGTTGTAGTATATTTGGAAGTTTGAGTCTTGGTCTAGAATAAAGGATAGATTTGTGTTTTGGTTGATATTATTAAAGGTCATGGCAGTGCTTGTAGTAGTATAATGTATATGAGTGTGAGTAAACTTGGAGGACGAAGTTCATTTTTAGGGTGTTGCTAGTGGGTAATATGTTAGTGAGACGGAGTTAGCGGCATTTGTGGTTGGTATTCGGTAGTGTTATGGAGTTAGAGTCGAGAGGCTATAATATAGTTAATACGATATCATGAGCCGCGTTGTGGAACTAGGCATGGTTGGTGGAGTTAGTGAGCCGATATCGAGGTAAGAGAGTTGAGTGTATGTGTACGTGTTTTACAAGTTAGGGCTGAACTTCGGGGATGAAATTCGTTTTAAGGAGGGAAGACTGTAATACCTCAGGTATTCTGATCTTTGAGTACTCTATCGAGTTGGGGGTACTCTGTCGAGTAAGTTGTATTCAGATTCTGGAGTACATTCTGCTCAAGGTGTACTCGATCGAGTAGTGGCAACTCGATCGAATAGGCGGTACTCGATCGAGTATGTTAATTACTCGATCGAGTGGTAGTGTTTTTACGGGTTTTTGTTACGGTTTGATGGTAAAAATGGAAGAGGTATTTAAAGGCTAAGCCGTCAGTTACTTTCATTTTACTCTTTATTCTCAAAAGGTTTTCATAAAAGTTTCAACGACGTTCAATCCTCTCCATTCTTTACCATCAAATCAAGGCTAGGCTTCTTAGTTTTCGAAGATCTTTACATCATTGCATTCACCGGTAATTGGGTAGATTTATATGTTGTCCTTTTGTTGGTTTACTAAGTTTTGTCAAACCCTAATTTGGGTGATTTGGGGGTTTGGGTAGAAATCGCTTTATGATGTGTAGTTGTTGATTATTGTTGTAGGCGACGATGGGGTATTCTTGTACATTGTATGATTGGTTGCAGTTATGGCGGATTGCGAAAAGGTAGGGTTTTCTACTCGGTTATTGTATAATTGATTTAAGTTAATGTGATGGATGAATTACATGGTTATCATTGTGGTCATAATTGTATTTCCTGGTAATAAGCATGATTGTCAGTATTGTGGTTTTGGCTGCTTATTGTTTCTTATTTTAATTATTGTAGTCAGGTGAGTGGTGATTAAATGGAGATTGGGGAATGTGTTTTTGTATTTGGATGCTTATTGTTTCTTATTTTAATTATTCAGTAACTGACCCCGGTTAAATGTTTTGAAAACTGTGGTGATCCATTCGGAGATGGTGAGAAGTTGTTTAGCAGATAACCATATGGATAGCTCGCGGGATCTGACTGGGATGGAGTCATCACTAGTCTTGAGTTTAGTCTTCCGCTGTAGTCTTATGATAGTTTCTTTTCTAGCTGGTTTGGTTTGAGACAGTTTGTATCGTACGTTTGGTTTTGATTTTTAGGTTGTACGCACTTTAAACAGTTGAACTTTAAAGTATGTTTCTTTATGGGCACTTTTGATATACTGTACCTCGGGCAACCGAGATAGTAGCATCTTCATATGTTAAGGTGGTCTTGGTAAGACACCTTGGTGTATGAGGGTATTACATTCTAGGCTTATAAATACTAAGGGAAATGAGTATTTATCTTTAGTTTCTATGTCAACTTTATTTTAATTTGTGTTTTTTTTTACCAATGTATAAAGTTGATTCGAAAAATGTCAAAGCACTCCATGATGGTTTGGTGGTGACTCCATTAGTCACAATTTGCTCGAGATCTTCTTCAAGACGAAACCGACCGAGTTAAAATGATCTAGTCGCATCTCCATGGTGATCGACGCTTGCGGATGCGCGCGGTGACATATCCATAATATCGAGACATTTTCAACAATGTATATTTATATTAAAACCTATTTGTATATTTTACTAAATTTATAAATCTTATTTTCATATACAGACTACTAAATTTAATGGAATACGGTATCATATACGAGTATTAGTTTCATATATCTGTATTCGTTTTGGTGCTATCTCGACTATCGAGTATGAGCCCTTAACCTAAAGATTCTTTTCTTTGGAAAGAAGCCATCCATGAATATGTGAATGTGATTGATGTAAACAAATTGAACTAGAAATAAAAGGTAGAAGTCTAGAATTTGTATTGTATAAAAACTCATGTGAGAGTCCACTAAAACAAAATCTTTTTCCCCAACTTTGTTTCCATTAAAATAAGGAAATAAACAGACAAGTAGACCACAAATATCAAAACCTAACCCCCCAAATTTAAATACCCAGAATCTAGTAAATTCACAGTTGAAGAGGAGAGAGAAAGAGAAAGAGTGCAAAGGAAGAAGACGAAGAAGAAAGATGTCGGCCATGGAATACTTGGAGACACAGAAAAACTCACATCCTGAACTTGCTGAATGGTACAATGCTCTTTCAGATCTGTATCAGAAAAAGCTATGGCATCAGCTTACACTCAAGCTCGATAGCTTCCTTTCTCTCTCCGTTTTCCAGGTTTCTCTCTTTTCTTTTACCCTTTTATTCAATTCAATTGCAAATTTCATGTATCCATCCTCTTAGGGTTTCTTCAGTTTTTGTTTGTTGTATTGTACTCAACTGGGACTTTTACTATTTTTGCAATTGGGATCATTTGGGATTAGAATTGGAATTGGAATTGGAATTGAGTTGTTTCGGATGTCGGGTTCTCTAGTCGTACACTGGTAATCCGACTGTGCGCGATGTCTGGATCTTTTTAATAAGGATGCTAGGATGGTCCAACTAGATTGATTTTAAGATTTGCGTTGGGATTTGAAATATTCACATCTTCATTGTAATTTACCCAACTAACGCGTTACAATAAGATTGCTTCCTAGATGGGTTTAACTTTTAAACCTCTCTAGAGATGTTTCAATTGAGATTCAAGTCTGCTGGATTATTTTCCGGCCTAGGAATCCTAGTCTACTACAAATGCTGCCTGAGCAAATGTACAATTATGCTCTAGACTTGAAGCACCAACTATCCCACCATCTTAATTCTTCGTTTTACCTAGGGGAAATAAATGATGACCATCGTAGGCTAATGCCAGCTCGATAACAAATTAATCATAATGTGCACGCTCTATGTTCAGTGATAATGTTTCAAACAATTCTTTAAATCTAAATAATGATTTTAAAAAGTCATCATTCGTAGGTTGAATCTTCTTTATTGCCCTAAGGCAAGGCACATATTTGCTAGCGTACAAAAGAAAGGATTCAGACGCTTTTGAGACATTCCTGCTTTCCGGCTTTACTGTTATTCTTTCTTAAACTACCATCATATCTTGGGTAGTTGGCCACCTCATTTTAAGTGACAAAACACCCTCACCCACCCACACCCACACACACACACACACACACACACACACACACACACACACACACACACACACACACACACACACACACACACAAAAAGTGTCTATACTCAGTAACAATTTTGAACATGAACAGTGGGGGCACGTGATTGTTTGTTTCTATTAACATTGGCGGACTTTATCTTTAGCTATAAACACGCAAATTCTTGCTGTTCTTTTTATGGGTTTGAATGTTTGAATCCCTCTATTACTATGGCGCCTTCTTGGGATTAAACTGACCAATAGCCACGACACTTTCTCCCTATTACTTTGGTGCTTTGGTAATCACATAGCTATTCTCTTTCCCATGTTTAGTGCTGTAGTCCATAGTTAATGCTTTTTGAGTTTGTCAGAGTATTACCAAGTATGTGTATGCAAAAGGTAATGCTCAAAAAGTAAATTTCTGGGCTGAGTTAAGATTTGTAGAGCAACTTAGAAGTTAATCTTTAAATACTCCATTTCATGACATGACAACTGTCATCCTTGACGTTGTATGTCGAGTATTATGTTTCTTTACTTAGTGTCTACCTTTTTTTAGCAGAACTGTGTCTACTCTGTGTCCTTTTTTCTAAATGCGTGATACTATATCATAGTAGAAAGTCCTAGATCAGAAGTAGTTCTGTTGGTGATGTCAAAGTCTCTAAATTACTCCGTAGAAATTAGACTATGAGCAATAGAGGGTACTAGAGTTTACTTAAGTGTTTGTAGAATGTCTTCCGCGTCCTCAATGCTATGTCAATTGTTATTTTACCTCTTTGTACTCAGTCCTGCACCTGTCCTGCTGGCTTTTGTAAAATATTGCTTTGCTACTTTATTGCAGTCTGGAGATTCCCTCATACAGCTATATCACAACTTCATTACTGACTTTGAGACAAAGATAAACCCTCTTAAGCTTGCACATTTTGTGGTCATAGTATCCCGACAATATGGGGAGAAAGAGGCAGCTGTTGGTTATCTTGAAGGGATAATCGAAAAGCTTCGTGCTACAAAAGAGACTCGCATTGAAGAGCCAATCCTTTACATAAAAATGCAAATATCTTTATTTAAGCTTGAGCAAGGGGAACACAAAGAATGCAAGAAACTTTTGGAAGATGGAAAAACCACACTCGATAGCATGACTGATATTGATCCATCAGTTTATGCTACCTTTTTTTGGGTTTCTTCTCAGTATCATAAGGCACGCCAAGAATTTGCTGAATTCTACAAGAATGCTCTTCTTTATCTTGCTTACACTTCAGTGGAATCTCTTTCTGACTCATTCAAGCTGGTAGGTTTACTTGTTAAATGGCTTATGTGTTTTTAGAATTCTTCTGATAGACTGCTTTGATTTTCTTCTGGTAATTGGGGGTGGGGTTATTTGGTACTCTGAATTATACTGGCATGTCGGATTCTTGTCATTTGTAATTTTTTTTGGAGTGATCAAGTATTGTTGTCTCTCTGCTAGTTGCAAGCCATAAGCCCATAACAAGTAGCACATTGATTTCCTTGCTCGTTAGTACAACTTTAAGCATGTAATGAAAGTAATTTCGAAGTGAATTTTGGTTTCCAGGGGTTTCATGAGAGAATTTTGACCCATTAGCATGCAGAGGAGTGGGTTGGTATGGATGGTTCCGTAGACGATCTTTTCTGTGAAGAGTAGCTATAATCCCTTAACTTGGTTTAAGCTACTCAACTCCCTTTAGCTAGGGTTGTGAGTGTCTATATTATGGGTAGGGGCGTGTTGGAGATTTCAATTATGCTTCATGTAATTTGTCAAAAGTATTGATTGTGCAGCTTACATAGACCGTCAATTATGTGTCTTTGGTTCTTACATCTTAATATAAATAAAAAGAGTAAGAGACCATAGATTGTAGATTGGTGCCCTATGTTAATCGTCTTAATATAAGAAAGAAGCTGTAGATTGTAGATTGGTGCCTTATGATAATATGGGTGGTCAGTCCTGTATCTGGGAAACATTGTTTTAGTCGACTATAATTTTTTGTTGATATGTTGTTATAGAAGTCCTCTTATGTCTCATGATAATGCTTATTCCATCTTCTTTTATGGTCTGTTTTGTTCTTTGTCTCATGATAATGCTTATGGTAGTCTGTCCTTTTCTTTCTCTTCACTTTGGTAATGACCTTTGTTTATAACCCTTTTAGGATCTGGCTTTTGATTTATCATTATCTGCTCTACTGGGAGAAAACATCTACAACTTTGGGGAACTACTTGCCCATCCGATTGTAAGCATCTTTATTTTGATTTGTCCCAAACTCTATTGTCTATCTCTGCTTATTTGGCTAACCTTTACAAGCTTCTACCTAATACATGGCGTTACTCCCTCTCTTCAAATCGAAATGCCCCGTTCCCACTATTTTTATGAGAGAGACTTTGAATGGGGCACATATGGGACTTTGAATGGGGCGTTTTGATTTGAAGGGAGGGAGTGCCTTTCCATAAACAACTGGATTACTCTAAATAAGTTGATACATTATTTGTTGTGCCATTATCTGTTCTGTAGTTGAATGTAGAATAGGGCGTGTGCCACTCGCCTAAGTACGTCTAGATCGAGTCAGGCGTTTCCAACATTATCACACGGAATGTATATGGCTTGATAATTCGCTGCTAAAACAATATTGTGCGGAATAACTAGCAATGTATTATTGATATAAGGATAATATACAATATTAAGGTTACAAGATATAAGATATGGAATCGATAGTTTCTCTTGTTATAGTTCCAATTGATGTATTCCCAGTGGAACTTTTCATTAACTTCTAGGAGTGCTTATATTACTGCATTTAAAGTCATTTTAAGTTGTGATATTTCATTATTTGTTAAATTTGATATTCTTTTCTTACTTTTGGACTTTGGTATGAATTTTTTTAGTTAGCATCCTTCTAAAGTAGCATCCTTCTAAAGTAGTGAACAGTGGGGACGATGTTGATATGACAATTAGTTGGGTCAGGTGATCTTTACATCTGTTAGGTGGCATTGGATTCTTTACTGTGTCATTGACTATCTTACTCGGACTCTTCAAATTACTTCATGTATCAGTGTCCGAGCCCTAGCACTTTGACATGCGTAGTCACTTAGATACTTTATTTTATGTAAAAATAAGAGAATTTTCCATGAAGCAGTTGAGTCCAGCCTTGGAGTCTTGGACATGCATCCATGTTGGATACTTTCAATTGAGTCTGAATAACATAGGACTCATTGGTTAAGTTCTTTCTGTCAACATTCTAGGCATGACTTGTTTGTACGTCCTAACTTGCCATGCTACAGATTGTCTATGTAACAGAGATGTTTATAGTTCTGACTGCTCGTAATATGATGATATGTGGCCGCTGATTGTATAGTCTTTCTATTATCATGTAGATTAATTATGCTATGAATTCTATATTGATTTAACGTGAGGCGATCTATCTTCATTATGTATCTCATCTATTATCTTCCCTTTTTTTGACTTTATTAATTTTCGTGTCATATCTCCAATTCACGAATCATAACACAGCTGCTTGATTCTATTTTGTACATCTCGGCTGATGGGCTACTTTGTGTTTCCTCAGTTAAGGTCTCTTCTTGGGACAAAGGTCGAGTGGCTTTACTATATCCTTCAAGCGTTTAACAATGGTGATTTGGTTCGGTATCAAGAGTTATGCAATGTCCACAAGGATGCTCTGAATGCACAACCAGCACTTGTTGCTAACGAGAGGAAGCTTTTGGAGAAGATAAATATTCTATGCTTGATGGAGATCATCTTTAGGTAGCAAATGATAATATTAAGTTTACATACATAAGTATTTCCGTTTGTGTTTGAGAGTTTTGCAGTTTAGCCTAAAAAATGCCCTTGAATACTGATCTATTTTTGTTGTTTTGCAGCCGTCCTGCTGAAGACCGCACAATTCCATTGAACGTGATAGCTGAGCGCACTAAGCTATCTACTGAAGATGTGGAATACCTTCTCATGAAGAGTCTCTCTGTAAGTTTATGTTTCCTCTGTGTTGTGATTTTACTTGATGGCGGTTGTGTTTGCTTCTCAACTCTAGGTCACTTCGACTTTTCACTTCTTGGGCCATACTCATGAA
Source organism: Silene latifolia (assembly GCF_048544455.1). Classification (NCBI taxonomy): domain Eukaryota; kingdom Viridiplantae; phylum Streptophyta; class Magnoliopsida; order Caryophyllales; family Caryophyllaceae; genus Silene; species Silene latifolia. The sequence goes on from NC_133531.1 coordinate 111,092,965, forward strand.
TATGGCCATATGGCCATATGGGTATTGAATACGCACCAAACTCATCCCAATATGATACTTCTCTCATAAAGAGAGGTCAAGGGGATTTCCGTGACAAAAGTGGTGGAGACTAATGGGGATTTTACTTGGGCCATAAAGCATATAGTACGATTTTTTTTTAACTTCGAGTATAAGACTTATTTCTCAACCATCTCTTTCGGGAGCTGTGTCCTAATACTAGTATTGTCATTTAATGATTGAGCCTTCATGTCTGCCAATCATATCATAGTCATTAAGCTATTAGACAGACCCATTTACCCATTATCAATCAATCTCAATTTATTTGTTAAGGTTTGGATAAATAGAACAATTGTGAGACTGTCATTTTCAAGTCAAATTGTGTTATTTGTTTGTTCGATTATTCTTCCATTTTCTCTCTGTTAGTGTGTAAGTACCACAATGTGCGTATGAATACTAAATGATTTCTACGTTCAGGTTCACTTGATCGAGGGAATCATTGATCAAGTAGAGGGGACGGTTCATGTGTCGTGGGTGCAACCAAGAGTATTGGGAGTCTCTCAAATCAAGTCCCTCCGTGATCGATTGGACAGTTGGGTTGGTAAAGTGCATACGGCATTGTTGTCAGTTGAAGCGGAGACACCCGACCTAATCGCATCCTGAGTCTATAGTTCTTAGATGTGTCGTATGTTGCTTTTGTACTCGATTTGTTCCTTATCTTTAGCTTCCCCCCCAACTTTTATTGAACAAATTTTCTGCTAGTAAATCATCTTCTTACTAGTTTCCGGCTGCTTTTGCTTGCTTTGCCATTTATAGATTTACAAGTGCCAATGAGTACTCTTAAAAATTTTGAAGTTTATGAATTTCAATCTGTATTTCTATGAATTTACAGTCACTGCTTTTCATGTTAATTTTCCCCGAAAAATTATGGAAATCATCCTTTTCCCTGGCTAACGTGTGGATTTGTGTGCTGGTGATTAAACTTGTCGAGGTCAAAGTCAAAGTCTATCTTGTTAAATACTCCCTGTCTCAATTATTTGTTTTTTTTTTAATTAAAATACTCCTCATAAAGAATAGAAAGCAAACAAATGTTTTGTCCTTCGTCTCAATCATTTGTTTGTTTTTTTATTAAAATATTCATAAAAAATAGAAAGACAAACAAATGATTGAGACCGAGAAATTCATAAAACTCCGCAACTTACTTAAAATTATGAATCAGCCTTTTCCTACGATCTCGTCTCTGTTTTGAATTTTGATGTCTTTCCCCTGATCTCTTCATTTATCGAAACACCACCATTACCCACCACCTGCCACCATTATCTACACCGACACCACCACAAGTAGCGGCGCTGACGATCTTCCTCACGGTACCCCACGGCGAACCTAATCACCGCGCCTCACGCCCTCAACAAACGCCACAATCCCGACCCCAAACACCTTATTCATTCTAAAAAAATCCACCACAACCCTTCGAAAACCCCTCCCCCACCGCTTAAAACACCAGATATGGTGTGGCCGGCGTCGGGCGGTTGCAGTGGTGTGGCCGAGGAAGGTGTTGGTGGTGGTTGGTGGGGTGGGAGAGTTACTGAAGGTGTTGGTGTGGTGTTTAGTGATTGAGGATATGGGGTAGCATGGACAGGCGGCGTCGTTGGTGGTTGTGTCGGCGTCCCTGGTGGTGGTTGTGTTGGTGTGGTGGGTGTAGGGTGTAGATGGTAGTGGTTGACGGTGTGAGAGGGTGTGGTGAAAATATGGGGTTATGGGCTTACCCAAGGGGAGGAGGGATAAGGATGAGAATGGTTTTGGGGGTAAGGGGGTATAGGTTACCCTTTCTTTGTGTCAAACAAACAACAAAAAGAATTAACCATTTTTATTTTATTTTCCTTTCCTTATTCCCCCCAACCAAACGCCCCCTCAATATGCACAGAACAGTAACAACTCAACCTCGTCTGATTGAAATACATTACCAAATTACATTTAGCACAATATCCATACTGGTGCAAGAACCTATTATCATCACTCTTTAGTCTTCACCCAACATAAAGTTTATCGGTGGATAGAACTTCTTCGCCAAGTAGAATAAGTGAATAACAAATGGACAACCACGGCAAACCGTTGAAAATTTATCAGTAATCAACTCTCGCAAACATTCCTAAATTATGCGGTTTTTCTCATTCACTCTATGTTCCAGACACTAGTAGAGTCGGGATTTAAACTCGGTTTAGCGAGGGTGAACCAGGGACGGATGCAAGTATTTTGGTTTGAGGTGGCACAAATTTTTTTTGTCGTAATTCTAATATTATTTTTCACTTTCTTACGTATTTGTACTCTTTTATCGATATACATACATGATTAAAAATCGAAAGACTACATATATTTCTATAGAATATTGGAAATAAAAATACATCTTTCATAAATAAAAATAAGCAATGAAAAAAAGTGCAAATCATAAATAAAAATAGAAATAAAAGTACATCTTACATAAATTTTCTCATATTTTAAAGCTAATAAAGATCAAAAAGTAAAATAAAAAGCAAAATAAAGCTGACTGTGGGAATCGAACCTGGGATTGCATGTTATAAGTCTCCTACACTTACCATTACACTAGTAATACTTCCTTCATTCAACTCCACTTTACAAGTATTCCTTTTTCGTCCATTCAACTCCACTTTACATGTTTCCTTATTTAGCTAAGAAAATGACCATTCTATCATTATTGAAAATCTATATTTACAAAAAATGTCATCCATACCTCACACTAATCTACCATAAAACTCCACCTTTATATTTTTTTTTAACCTCTCCATTCTCTTTCTCTATGTACTTTTAATAGTTATTTTTAATCCGCTCCTTAATATCTGTGCAAAAAGTAAACTTGTAACATGGAGTTGAATGGAGGGAGGATTACATTGCATACAAGGGGAACTAACTGGTACATATAGCTGAAATTTTTGGGTCATGTGAGGGCACTTGCCTCACTTTCCCTCCCCCAAATCTACCCATGGGGCGAACAGGTTAGAGTATAAGGAAAGCTAAAATAAGTGTGAAAATTATAAGTAAAAACATTGAACATTTCATTCTCTAAGGGAGGTTACTTTTTTTTTTTTTTTTTTTAGTGATGAGGGAACCCATAGCTGCTACTTTTGGTACGTATTGGGTAAACCCTCGGGTGTACTTGATAGCTTGCAAACGACGTATTCTAGGTAAGCCATTCGAAAGTGACAAACTCGAAGTCTAAAAGGCATAGCCTCAGTTAGGGGTGTTAACGAGCCGAGCCGATCCCGAGCTTCGGTTTGTGCTCATAAAGTAAAACTCGAACTCGAGCCGATTTCGAGCTTACCCGAGTTTGAAAAAATTGTGCTCGTTATCAAGCTTGCGAGCTTTAATGCGAGCTCAAGCCAAACTCGAGCTCAACTCGAGCCTATATATAATTGTTAAATTTTCGTTTTTTCTCTCTCGATATTTTCAATAATAAGACTCGAAGGTTTCATATACAAATATTAGAAACCAATGAGACATTTTTTATATGTGTGATACAAATATATAATCATGACAAAATATTTTTATAAAATATGAGTTATGTCTTATCTAATTACACAAGTTCGAGACGCTCACGAGCTTTTCGAGTCTAGCCAACGTTAGTTCGGCTTGACTCGTTAAGCTCTCGAGCCGAGCCCGAGCTCAAGCCGAGCTCACACGAGCCGAGCTTTGACCGAGCCAAGCTCAAGTTGCTCGCGAGCTGTCTCGTCTCACTAACACCCGTAGCCTCAGGCATAAATACTCCATAAGAGTGGTTTTAAGGAGAATCAAACTTGTGACCTTAAGTATATATCGAATAGCGAACCACGTATACACAACCAGTTATCCTTTTTACACGCATTTAAACCAATTAAAACCGTCTATTCAGACACTCCAATTCTACGTTGGGCTGGACAAAACAATTGTTAATTTCATCAGTTAACATATTACTATACTATTTATCAAAGTCTATTTATGTCAAAGGTCGCCTTTTCGTCTGCTTATGATAACAATGATAGAAAATCATACTATGTTATAATCCATTTGAAAGTATCCAGTTATAGAAACGTTTCGAGATAACGAAACATGGTCAGTATTAAAAGGTGCATCAAGCGTCGAAACGTTTTTAAAACTAACGGCAAACTACTTGGAGAATGAAACTTGCAAATTATTCTTCGAACATTATGAAGAGAATATACGTTTCGATATGCCAACCCATAAAACTTGACTGATCCAGTCTTGATACTAACATACGTTTCATTAACAAAACGTGTTTCAGATAAAATTCTCTTTAAACAGCCGTTTTCACGTATCAAAAGCCTGAGAGTTGAGTCGTTCATACTACCAATAATAATATCCAGCTAATCTATGAAATGTATATGAAATTCAGTAATTAGAAAAGTATTATAGATGTAAATAAATTACTTCCTTTGTGCCGGTTATTTGTTGTTCTTTTTCATTTTTGGGTGTCTAGTGAATTATTGTCCTTTTTTATTTTAAGAATAAACTTGATGAAAAATTTGATCATTTACACTCAATTTGTTTCACTTGTCATTTAGTAATTGACCCCCTCCTATTTCCTTAATCTTTATGTCAAAACCAAAGGAGAACAATTAATCGAGACGGAGGGAGTAGTTTGTTATTTGTAAAAGGGTTTAATATAAATAATGTGTAAGCGAATCCAACTATCATGCATGAATTCATAATCAACACTAATCGAATCATATGTAACAAAAAAGAGGCTTTTATTACTCTGATATCATATGTACATAAATAAGTAGTCCTGTTACAAATTGATGACATGAAAAATGTATCTCAAATTTGAATATCATCCAAATTTGTACTAATTTTCATTTCAGTAGTTGACTATTTATTCAAGTTGACATGGAAACAAATAAAAGAATGAAAGCTTGACATCCAAACATGTTTTGATCAATCAATATAGAATCACAAAATGTTGTTGATGATGTCTCATATGTGAGCAAGTCAACTTATATACATACATGGACGCAACCATGTATAGTATAAATACCGATTGTATAATAACTGCAAATTCGTAGAGAAATGAAATAGTCGAATTTAAAAGAAGCTAAATAATAATTAAGGTGAATATATTTTACAAGAAATTGTGGTGTAGTGTGTCAAGTTCAATATTAATGGCGGTTGAAAATGTAGAGATGTCACCCTTTACTGATGCTGCTGCTTCAACTCCTAAACCAGCAAAGTCTCAACCCTCCTCCTTCTCTAAGCTTTTTCCCATTATTCTTCTTAAAAAGGTGCACTTTTTTAGACCCTTTTTTGTTTTTTGTTTTCTCTCCTTATATAGTTATATTGCATTCCCTTTTTTTGTTTCAAGTAGAAAATTGAATCGCGACACTTAACATTGGTAAGAAGATACAATCTGTAAATATGGTTCGTTGCATAAAAGAAATTTTAAAACGCGAGAGCATTTGAGGCCTCTAATTAAGCTAATTGACACATACAATTGGTAAATATGTTGAATACAAATAACTTTACCTACTTGGTTATAAAGTGCAAATATTTTCAATTGATGGTCCTTGTACTTTAATTTACTCGATGCTAAATGATCTTTATATTAGGTTAGATATAAACTGGTTAGAAAGCTAAATGAAGCGGAATGATAATATAAAACGTATAAAAAAAATGCAGGCAGGGGCAGAGTATGTAGGAACATTCATAATGGTATTTGCAGCAGCAGCAGGGCCAATAGTAGACCAAAAGTACGATGGAGTCGAGACCCTAATCGGAAATGCAGCATGTTCAGGACTAGTAGTTATGATCATGGTGTTTTCAGTAGGTCACATTTCCAAAGCTCATTTTAACCCTGCTGTCACTATTGCCTTTGCTTCTCTCGGACATTTTCCCTGGTCACAAGTCCCCATTTACATCGTCGCTGAGATTACTGGCTCCATTTCTGCCGCTTTCCTACTTAAGGCCGCTTATCATCCTTTCATGTCTGGTGGTGTAAATGTACCTTCGGTTGGCAACGGCCAGGCCTTTCTCTTAGAGTTTGTAGCCACTTTTGTTCTCATGTTTGTCATTACTGCTGTGGCCACCGACTCTACTGCTGTAAGTAATACTCCCTCCATACATTCCTTTTTTTTTTGCTTTAGTTATCTGAGTTTTCAGGAATCAACCACCTCAGGTTACTCTTGATTTTTTTTGTACACAGGTCGGAGATTTAGCTGGTGTTGCGATTGGAGGGGCTGTTATGCTAGACATTCTCATTATAGGGTAAGTACCCCCACATTTTAGAACAAAGATAGTATCATGACTAGTGAAACGCTGAAACTGTGAATGATTCCAAACTACCAACTTAAAAACACACAAGAGTACAGTCTGTTTACATCAACTACCAACTTAAGATAGCCAACATCTGCTTGAAAATTTACCACTTTGGTGTGAATATGCAGGCCAGCCACAGGGGCTTCGATGAATCCAGCCAGGACACTGGGACCAGCCATAGCAGCAGGAAGATACAGAAGCATCTGGATATACATGCTGGCACCAGTACTCGGGGCAGTTACAGGAGCAGCAGTTTATGCCCTCATTAAACTTCCTGAAGACAAGGATGTCCAATCTTCAGGCACTGTTAGCTAGGAGTCTAGGACATGCGGACTTGCCACTTATATATCCTAACTTGTTCACATACACAGTATCCATTATTGCAAGGAAAATAATTTTGTTGGGAAAATATTAATTCAAGTTCCATGAAGGTTGTGTATTTTGCCACTTTGGCCCTTCACTCCTTCGGCTAACATACTTGTGTTACATGAAACCGACCAATCCAATACTTCCACAAACGAAGAGAAAAGGAAAGCATTGTAGAGGAGACTAGACTTGGCAAAATCAACTTCTTAGTTGTTTCCGATTGATAAGAAACTAAAAAAGGCCGACTTTAAATGATCCGGGAAATTGACCATTAAAACTACAGCACTCAAATGTGACCTTAAACCCAAACTGACAGTTAGATATGAACCCGTATGGCCGTATCAGTGTCCAGCGCATGCACCACAAGTTTCAAAGTGGCATAATATACAAATACTAGGTAACTAGAATGGTAAAAATATTTAAATTCAGGTCACCATAGTAAATTTTCAAACCAACCTAAGGGACCAAAATGAGATCTTTCATATAAAACTATAAACAACACTAACTTGATGCAATACCAAAGACGGAAAGAAAATCTTAAACTTGCGTAATCAGATATGTTGAGCAATTTCAGAAGACATGTACGCTATTATGGATCATAGACTCCTCGGGCACCAGATCATAAATTGCAAATGTACAAGTTAACACTTAACACATGGCATACCCGATCTGCACACACTGTAAGGATCGTACGGAAGCATTTTGAACTCATCTTCAAGGACTCAGTAAGTTTGTAAGATAAATCAACGCTAAAGCCTTTTGGACTTTATCTTCAAGGGCTCAGTACGTTTGTCTGATAATCAATAATACCCTTACGCCTACATTACAAGAGCTGTTAAGCTTCAGCTAGAACAGATGCACGCTAAGACGAGAAGTAGCCAAACCTGCATGAATCATCAAAACTCTGCACTTCTGCAAGCATGCTGCTCGATTGCTAAATTAGGTGAGAACATAATTTTATATGAAATTCAGTTCATTGTACTATGCATCCTTTGAAACCCTTTCTAAGAGTTGTTTCATCCAAATGACGCCCTATAAACACCAGTTTGCTTATTCTCTTTTCATCAGGACCCCATGTTTTGCCTGGACAGCCATCTAGCATTGTATGTACCCCCTGATAACAACCAGGAATGCAGGTTGAATATCTCATTTACAAAAATGATAAGGTGATGAAGACAGAGAGTAGATAAGAGGTAATAGCGTGCAGTAGAAACCTGTAGAACATAACGTGCATCAGAACCGCTGACTGATAAGATTCCCTTGTATCTGTACAGGTCTTCCCCTTTCTCCTCAATTAATCTTTCAAGCCAGTCATCAAGCTGTAACGAAGAGCCAAAAAAGGAAGGAAAAAAAAAAAGCAAGTTCTTAAAAGAAATAGTTGAAGTGATTCACAATTCACTCAGTAAATGATCCCTAAAAGAAAAATTGATTGGTTAAATTTTGGTATTCAAGAGCAAGTAGAATTTCGTAAATACACACACTAGTACAAAATTTTGAACCTCATGTTATCAGCATATCTTAAGCACTGAATTGACATCACGATTCTTATCAATGCCTTTCGTAGGCCACATGTGCATCAACTGCAACAACAATGGAGATATGAAGGTGCACAATACATCCATGTTAATCTTTGGCAAAACTAATATATTTGGTAGCTATGTGCAACAAAAATGAGATGCCTATTTCAAGGCATAATTATTTAACATGGCTTCCAAAAGAGTAGCAACACGAAATAGGCTCAGCTTTTCACGCCTCCAAAGAAGCAAGCAGCCTACATGATTTCTACACTAGTACAATCAGCCTATCGATTTGCTATGAATACACGGACTTAATCCTACACAATTCTTATCAATGTCTTTAGTAGACCTATCCTTCCTTATCCTCTCCTCTCACATCATCCCCTCCCATCATTATCTATCTCTTCATAGTCTCCACACCAACCTCCAAACATCAACCACTTCAAAACCACACCACCCCCACCCCATCTGACAATTGCAGACCCACACCACCACCACCACCACCACCACAACACAGGCAACCACCACAATCCAGTCACCATTAAGACATGCAATGACAAAGTCAACCACCATAAGCCACGGAACTACCACAACCCAACCGACCACTACGAGCCTTGCTGCAGTCACAAAACCATGCAACTGTCACGACTCATCCTTGACGTGCAACATGGTACATTTGAGGATTGAAGCAGATTGGTAGTCGGGTGGTGGAGGATGTGTGGATATGAAGCGGTTTGGAGGTCGTTTGGTGGAGGTGTAGATTTAAGGCGACGTTGATAGACGTTGATTAGGGTGGTGCGGAGGTTGTGGGATGGCCCAAAGGTTGAGTTTTCGGCCTGTAACTAATACTAATACTAATACTAATACTAATACTAAATTTATTATTATAAAACGCAACTTTTATTGAGATCAAAACAATTTTACAAGAAGATATCATTATGAGAAGATATTGTTAAAAACAAATTTAGCTTGAAACACAAGATAATAAAATACTTTCCTTTA